>NC_089840.1:221523820-221628820 GCF_035609145.1 Eleutherodactylus coqui | reverse complement strand
ATGTTTTGTATTAACACGTTTACCAGTTCCATGTTATTTATTTTAATATAGTTTATGAGTAAATCACATATGACTACTGATAAGATTCTCTATCCCTGTTTGTTTCCTTTGGTCATGTACTAAATGTAAAAACAATGTATATATGGATTGTATACAATAGATATTTACAATGGTACCACATTTTTCTGCTTGTGCTTCTCTAAGGGTACGCCAGCGAGTCGTGTCAGATACAAGGTGGATGTGACCCTGTTTCCATATAGTGCTAGTATATTTGATGTGGAAGAGGATACCGGTCGCGTGATAACCAGGGTTAATCTCAATGAAGACCCCAGTACAATATTCAGGGTAAGTTTTTAAAATGTTTTTTTTTTTTTTCTTTTACTGGATTTTCGGCCACAGCTGTCTTTGTTCTGAGTGGTAGGTGTTGGGAGTAAGAGGCAACAATCCACTCTGCCTTAATAAGGGTATTAAAGGGAATGTATTATCAGAAAATGACCCAATATATACTGTGGATATAAAAAAAATCTACATACACCTGTTAAAATGCCATGTTTTTGTCATGTTAAAAAATCCAACAAAGGTGAAACCGTTCAGATTTTTTTTCCACCTTCCATGTGACCCATTATTTTTACAATTCCATTGAAAAACAAGCTGAAATCTTTCAGGGTGGAAAAATTAAAATAACAAAACTAAAATAATGTGGTTGCATAAGTATGCACACCCTAAAACTAATATTTTGTCGATATACCCTTTGACTTTATGACAACATTCAGACTTTTTGGGTAGGTGTCTACCAGCATGGCACATCTGGCCTCTTGAATCCCAACTGTACACACATGGGGTAAAGCTTAATGGTGTTTATGCAAAATGTGAACCCAGTCATTTGTATGGTTCAGCAGGAAACAGAACTCATCAATCCAGAAGACCTTCTGCTATGTGTCCAAGGGTGCCCTGATGACTCCCGTTTCATTGCAAATAATGTATGGGCCCATTGCCATCTTTCCCAAGCACATGTGAGGCATTGTTAGCAATGACACAGGGTTCATCCTTTCACCCTTGTCGGTCTTCGGCCGCTGAACCCCAATTGACTAATGGTATGCCACATGGTCATTATGGAAATCTGTCTAGCTTCCCTGCTGTTGTACTGGTAGGTCATTTGGTCCACTGTAGCATGTCATTGCTGAGATACCAGATGTGCCAGCCGATGTTCACCTCTAGGATCAACCACATGTGGCCAGCTGCTATATGATCTTCTGTTGGTTCAACCAGTCTTGATACACTCTTGATACTGTGGTTCAGGAACAGCCAACAAGTGTCATTGTTTCAGGAATACCAGCACCGCACCTCTGAGCACAAACAATCTACCTTAGGTCAAAGTTAGAGATGAGCGAGCACCAAAATGCTCGGGTGCTCGTTACTCGGGACGAAATTATCGCGATGCTCGAGGGTTCGTTTCGAGTAACGAACCCCATTGAAGTCAATGGGCGACCCGAGCATTTTTGTATTTCGCCGATGCTCGCTAAGGTTTTCATGTGTGAAAATCTGGGCAATTCAAGAAAGTGATGGGAATGACACAGCAACGGATAGGGCAGGCGAGGGGCTACATGTTGGGCTGCATCTCAAGTTCACAGGTCCCACTATTAAGCCACAATACCGGCAAGAGTGCCCCCCCCCCTCCCAACAACGTTTACTTCTGAAATGCCCTCATTAGCAGGGCATACCTTAGCTAAGCACCACACTACCTCCAACAAAGCACAATCACTGCCTGCATGACACTCCGCTGCCACTTCTCCTGGGTTACATGCTGCCAATTTCCCCCCCCCACGACCCAGTGTCCACAGCGCACACCAAACTGTCCCTGCCCAGCCTTCAGCTGCCCTCATGCCACGCCACCCTCATGTCTATTTATAAGTGCGTCTGCCACAGGAAAAGCAGGCACACACTGCAGAGGGTTGGCATGGCTAGGCAGCGACCCCCCATTAAAAGGGGCGGGCCGATAGTCCACAATGCTGCACAGGAGCAATGAGAAATCCAATCCTGTGCCACCTCCATCTGGAGCTGCACACGTGGGCATAGCAATGGGGAACCTATGTGCCACACACTATTCATTCTGTCAAGGTGTCTGCATGCCCCAGTCAGACCGCGGTTTTTTATAAATAGTCACAGCCAGGTCCAACTCCGCAATGGGAATTACGTGTGCACCCACAGCATGGGTGGCTCCTTGGAACCCACCGGCGGTATATAAAAATATCCCATTGCATTGCCCATCACAGCTGAGGTAATGTCGTGCTTAATACAGGTGGGCTTCGGCCCACACTGCATGCCCCAGTCAGACTGGGGTTCTTTACAAGTGGACAGATGTAGGTTAAACTCCGTGTGCACCTACAGCATGGGTGGCTCCCTGGAACCCACCGGTGGTACATAAAAATATCCCATTGCATTGCCCATCACAGCTGAGGTAATGTCGTGGTTAATGCAGGTGGGCTTCGGTCCACACTGCATTCCCCAGTCAGACTGGGGTTCTTTACAAGTGGACAGATGTAGTAACAACTCCCAGTGGACCCAGAGCATGGGTGGGTGCCAGGAAGCCACCGGCGGTACATAAATAAATCCCATTGCATTGCCCATCACAGCTGAGGTAATGTCGTGGTTAATGCAGGTGGGCTTCGGCCCACACTGCATGCCCCAGTCAGACTGGGGTTCTTTACAAGTGGACAGATGTATCAACTCCCTGTGGACCCAGAGCATGGGTGGGTGCCAGGAAGCCACCGGCGGTACATAAATAAATCCCATTGCATTGCCCATCACAGCTGAGGTAAAGTCGTGGTTAATGCAGGTGGGCTTCGGCCCACACTGCATGCCCCAGTCAGACTGGGGTTCTTTACAAGTGGAAACAGATGCAGTTACAACTCCGTGTGCACCTACAGCATGGGTGGCTCCCTGGAACCCACCGGTGGTACATAAATATATCCCATTGCAGTGCCCTACTCAGCAGAGCTAACGTCAGATACAATACAGGTGGGCTTCGGCCCACACTGCATGCCCCAGTCAGCCTGGTAATATGTACCTTAACAGTAACCTCGTTGGTGGTAATGTGGTGGTGACTGCGGACCTGGTAGCGCGGTTTTATGTAGTTGGTTTTCGGAATGTGGCCAGGATTAAGTGGGCCGTGGCGGGGGGATGGTGGTGGTGCTCTCTTGTTGTGTCGTTAAAGGTGAAATTCTTGGACTGCCACCAGACGGACCAATGCAAAGGTATTTGCCAAGAATGTTTTCATTGTTGGAGGAGGAGGGGGATGTTTTGGAGGCACTATGTGTCCTCTACACGTGTCCGTGGTTATATGCACCTTAACAGTAACAGCGTTGGTGGGAAATGGCCTCGCCGCCATCATGTCTTTGTGAAGCCTCTGTTTCCACACCCCAGTGACATACCATTAGCAGCGGTATAGGCAGAGCCCAGAATTATTAACATTTCAGCGGTAGCATTAGGGACAGGCCCCACTAACATATCACTAGCAGCAGTATAGGGGGAGCGCAGTCTTAGTTCCATTTCAGTAATAGTAGCACTCAAGACAGGCCCCAGTAACATTCCCATTGCAGCAGTTTAGGGAGATAACAGTCTCTTTCACATTTCAGTAGCTGCAGTATAGACAAGGCCCCAGTTACATTTATGTAGCTAAAGTGTAGGCCAACCCCACACACCTTTCTGTACCATGAGTGCAGGCGAAGAACATAGAAATTACTATGATTACACTGTAGGCGAGGGCCCAAAAAAATTGGTGTACCAACAGTACTAATGTACCTCAGAAAAAATTTGCCATGCCCAACCAAGATGGCAGGTGAAACCCATTAATCGCTTTGGTTAATGTGGCTTAAGTGGTAACTAGGCCTGGAGGCAGCCCAGTTGAATGAAAAATTGGTTCAAGTTAAAGTTTCAACGCTTTTAAGAGCATTGAAACGTATAAAAATTGTTTAGAAAAATTATGAGTGAGCCTTGTGGCCCTAAGAAAAATAGCCCGTTCGGCGTGATTACGTGAGGTTTCAGGAGGAGGAGCAGGAGGAGGAGAAGGAGGAATATTATACACAGATTGATGAAGCAGAAATGTCCCCGTTTTGGATGGTGAGAGAGAACGATGCTTCCATCCGCGGGTGCAGCCTACGTATTGCTTAGGTATCGCTGCTGTCCGCTGGTGGAGAAGAGAAGTCTGGGGAAATCCAGGCTTTGTTCATCTTGATGAGTGTAAGCCTGTCGGCACTGTCGGTTGACAGGCGGGTACGCTTATCTGTGATGATTCCCCCAGCCGCACTAAACACCCTCTCTGACAGGACGCTAGCCGCAGGACAAGCAAGCACCTCCAGGGCATACAGCGCGAGTTCAGGCCACGTGTCCAGCTTCGACACCCAGTAGTTGTAGGTGGCAGAGGCGTCACGGAGGACGGTCGTGCGATCGGCTACGTACTCCCTCACCATCCTTTTACAGTGCTCCCGCCGACTCAGCCTTGACAGGGGAGCGGTAACACAGTCTTGGTGGGGAGCCATAAAGCTGTCCAGGGCCTTAAAGAGTGTTGCACTGCCTGTGCTGTACATGCTGCTCGATCTCCGCACCTTCCCTGCTACCTGGCCCTCGGAACTGCGCCTTCTGCCACTAGCGCTGTCGGATGGGAATTTTACCATCAGCTTGTCCGCCAGGGTCCTGTGGTATAGCAACACTCTCGAACCCCTTTCCTCTTCGGGAATGAGAGTGGAAAGGTTCTCCTTATACTGTGGGTCGAGCAGTGTGTACACCCAGTAATCCGTAGTGGCCAGAATGCGTGCAACGCGAGGGTCACGAGAAAGGCATCCTAACATGAAGTCAGCCATGTGTGCCAGGGTACCTGTACGCAACACATGGCTGTCTTCACTAGGAAGATCACTTTCAGGATCCTCCTCCTCCTCCTCAGGCCATACACGCTGAAAGGGTGACAGGCAAGCAGCATGGGTACCGTCAGCAGTGGGCCAAGCTGTCTCTTCCCCCTCCTCCTCATCCTCCTAATGCTCCTCCTCCTCCTCCTCAACGCGCTGAGATATAGACAGGAGGGTGCTCTGACTATCCAGCGACATACTGTCTTCCCCCGCCTCCGTTTCCGAGCGCAAAGCATCTGCCTTTATGCTTTGCAGGGAACTTCTCAAGAGGCATAGCAGAGGAATGGTGACGCTAATGATTGCAGCATCGCCGCTCACCACCTGGGTAGACTCCTCAAAGTTTCCAAGGACCTGGCATATGTCTGCCAACCAGGCCCACTCTTCTGAAAAGAATTGAGGAGGCTGACTCCCACTGCGCCGCCCATGTTGGAGTTGGTATTCCACTATAGCTCTACGCTGCTCATAGAGCCTGGCCAACATGTGGAGCGTAGAGTTCCACCGTGTGGGCACGTCGCACAGCAGTCAGTGCACTGGCAGATTAAACCGATGTTGCAGGGTGCGCAGGGTGGCAGCGTCCGTGTGGGACTTGCGGAAATGTGCGCAGAGCCGGCGCACCTTTACGAGCAGGTCTGACAAGCGTGGGTAGCTTTTCAGAAAGCGCTGAACCACCAAATTAAAGACGTGGGCCAGGCATGGCACGTGCGTGAGGCTGCCGAGCTGCAGAGCCGCCACCAGTTTACGCCCGTTGTCACACACGACCATGCCCGGTTGGAGGCTCAGCGGCGCAAGCCAACGGTCGGTCTGCTCTGTTAGACCCCGCAGCAGTTCGTGGGCCGTGTGCCTCTTATCTCCTAAGCTGAGTAGTTTCAGCACGGCCTGCTGACGCTTGCCTACCGCTGTGCTGCCACGCCGCGCGACACCGACTGCTGGCGACGTCCTGCTGCTGCTGACACATCTAGATTGCGAGACAGAGGTTGCGGAGGAGGAGGAGGAGGGTGCTTTAGTGGAGGAAGCATACACCGCCGCAGATACCACCACCGAGCTGGGGCCCGCAATTCTGCGGGTGGGTAGGACGTGAGCGGTCCCAGGCTCTGACTCTGTCCCAGCCTCCACTAAATTCACCCAATGTGCCGTCAGGGAGATGTAGTGGCCCTGCCCGCCTGTGCTTGTCCACGTGTGCGTTGTTAAGTGGACCTTGGCAGTAACCGCGTTGGTGAGGGCGCGTACAATGTTGCGGGAGACGTGGTCATGCAGGGCTGGGACGGCACATCGGGAAAAGTAGTGGCGACTGGGAACTGAGTAGCGCGGGGCCGCCGCCGCCATCATACTTTTGAAGGACTCCGTTTCCACAAGCCTATACGGCAGCATCTCAAGGCTGATAAATTTGGCTATGTGGACGGTTAACGCTTGAGCGTGCGGGTGCGTGCGGCGTACTTGCGCTTGCGCTCAAACACTTGCGCTAGCGACGGCTGGACGGTGCGGTGCGAGACATTGGTGGATGGGGCCGAGGACAGCGGAGGTGAGGGTGTGGGTGCAGGCCAGGAGACGGTAGTGCCTGTGTCCTGAGAGGGGTTGGATCTCAGTGGCAGGTTGGGGCACAGGGGGAGAGGCAGCGGTGCAAACCGGAGGCGGTGAACGGCCTTCGTCCCACCTTGTGGGGTGCTTGGCCATCATATGTCTGCGCATGCTGGTGGTGGTGAGGCTGTTGGTGGTGGCTCTCCGGCTGATCTTGGCGCGACAAAGGTTGCACACCACTGTTCGTCGGTCGTCAGGTGTCTCTGTGAAAAACTGCCAGACCTTAGAGCACCTTGGCCTCTGCAGGGTGGCATGGCGCGAGGGTGCGCTTTGGGAAACAGTTGGTGGATTATTCGGTCTGGCCCTGCCTCTACCCCTGGACACCGCACTGCCTCTTGCAACCTGCCCTGTTGCTGCCCTTGCCTCCCCCTCTGAAGACCTGTCCTGACCTGTCCTGCAAACCAGGTGGTGTCAGTCACCTCATCGTCCTGCTGCTCTTCCTCCGAATCCTCTGTGCGCTCCTCCCCCGGACTTACTGCTCTTACTACTACCTCACCGATAGACAACTGTGTCTCATCGTCATCGTCCTCCTCACCCACTGAAAGGTCTTGAGACAGTTGCCGGAAGTCCCCAGCCTCATCCCCCGGACCCCGGGAACTTTCCAATGGTTGGGCATCAGTGACCATAAACTCCTCTGGTGGGAGAGGAACCACTGCTGCCCAATCTGAGCAGGGGCCCGAGAACAGTTCCTGGGAGTCTTCCCGCTCCTGAGCATGTGTCATTGTAGTGTGGTGAGGAGGCTGGGAGGAAGGAGGAGCAGCAGCCAGAGGATTCGGATTTGCAGCAGTGGACGGCGCAGAACTGTGGGTGGACACTAGGTTGCTCGAAGCACTTTCTGCCATCCACAACAGGACCTGCTCACACTGCTCATTTTCGAATAAAGGTCTCCCGCGTGGACCCATTAATTGTGCGATGAATGTGGGAACGCCAGAAACGTGCCTCTCTCCTAATCGCGCAGCAGTCGGCTGCGATACACCTGGATCAGGAGTTCGGCCTGTGCCCACACCCTGACTTGGGCCTCCACGTCCTCGGCCGCGTCCACGTCCTCTAGGCCTACCCCTACCCCTCAGCATGCTGTATTACCAGTGATTTGATTTCCCAGCCAGGAAATAAATTGGCACAAGCCTGCTGTTAAACTTAGCTGGCTGCGTATGATTTTTGTTTAGGTTCTCCACCCAGCACACACGTACCCAGAACGCTGAGGACTGTCAGAGGCAGGCCAAATAGAATTTTTGCCCTTTTTTTTTAAAGGAAAGGCCCACTGCCTATATTCAATCAATAATAAATGTGTTGTGGCCCTGCAGTGTGTCACAGAACTGCAGTGTTGCACTGTTATTAACTGCAGCAGAGCGGTGATTTCCCAGCCAGGAAATAAATTGGCGCAAGCCTGCTGTTAAACTTAGCTGGTTGCGTATGATTTTTGTTTAAGTTCTCCACCCAGCACACACGTACCCAGAACGCTGAGGACTGTCAGAGGCAGGCCAAATAGAATTTTTGCCCTTTTTTTTAAAAGGAAAGGCCCACTGCCTAAATTCAATCAGTAATAAATGTGTTGTGGCCCTGCAGTGTGTCACAGAACTGCAGTGTTGCACTGTTATTAACTGCAGCAGAGCGGTGATTTCCCAGCCAGGAAATAAATTGGCGCAAGCCTGCTGTTAAACTTAGCTGGCTGCGTATGATTTTTTTTACGTTCTCCACCCAGCACACACGTACCCGGAACGCTGAGGACTGTCAGAGGCAGGCCAAATAGAATTTTTGCCCTTTTTTTTTAAAGGAAAGGCCCACTGCCTATATTCAATCAATAAAATATGTCTTCTGGCCCTGCCTACACAATTCTGTCCCTGGAGTATTACTGCAGGGCGCAATGCTCTGCACGGCCAATTTGGAAAAAAAAAATGTGCAACACTGCTAACAGCAGCCTCCACAGTACTGCACACGGTTAGATGTGGCCCTAAGAAGGACCGTTGGGGTTCTTGAAGCCTACACTAACTCCTAACACTCTCCCTGCCTAACCACCACTTCTGTCCCTGTAGTATTACTGCAGGGCGCAATGCTCTGCACGGCCGATTTGGAAAAAAAAAAAAAAGTGCAACACTGCTAACAGCAGCCTCCACAGTACTGCACACGGTTAGATGTGGCCCTAAGAAGGACCGTTGGGGTTCTTGAAGCCTACACTAACTCCTAACGCTCTCCCTACAGCAGCTCCAACACTATAGCACTGTCCCTCAGCTATCTCACAACGCATCTGAGGCGAGCCGCAGGAGGGGCCGACTTTTATACTCGGGTGACACCTGATCTCCCCAGCCACTCACAGCAGGGGGGTGGTATAGGGCTGGAACATCACAGGGGGAAGTTGTAATGCCTTCCCTGTCTTTCAATTGGCCAGAAAAGCGCGCTAACGTCTCAGAGATGAAAGTGAAAGTAACCTGAACATCGCGTGGTACTCGTTACGAGTAACGAGCATCCCGAACACCCTAATATTCGCCCGAGCATCAAGCTCGGACGAGTACGTTCGCTCATCTCTAGTCAAAGTCACTTTAGTCACCACGTTTACCCATCACTGCCAAATATTGCCTTCTGCTGGTCAGAGGAGAGAGCAACACATTATCTGAGAACAAATTGTGATGTGCCCTTCATGTTGTACCGCGTTGCGGATCACAAGATGTCACGTGCCAGCTGTTCCTAATGCTATGTTCATTCAGTGTTTAGATAACACAACATCTATCATTCCCAATAGGTGATTGTAACAACTTACCTCCTTCCCTTCACTGCAAAATGACCTTTGCATAGGTCACAGATGATGCCCAAAACATTCTGTAATAGAAGTCAATGAACATCTCCAGATTTCTAAGTTCCATGTGGCTGCTAAAAAGTATATCTCTAAATGCTGTTAATATTAGTTCAGGAAAGTTGGCTTCCCCCATTATCATGTAGAGAAAACAGAATAAAAAAATTATAATTACAAAATAAAAATAGATTAGAAACAAGAATATGTCCTGACTCCTAGTATCTAATTTTGATCAGTAAAAAAACAAAACTATAGGAGATATATTCCCTTTCAAATACAGTAATGGGTGGGCAGTAGAGATAAGCGAGCATACTCGTCCGAGCTTGATGCTCGTTCGAGCATTAGGGTGCTCGAGATGCTCGTTACTCGAGACGAGCACCACGCGGTACTCGTCTCGATTAAACGAGCACTGACCATTGAATTCAATGGAGCCGGCAATACAGCCGGCTCCATTGAAAACAATGGGCTGCCGGCGAGCGCGGGATGAATTGTCGGGAAGGGCTTAAATATATAAGCCCTTCCCTGCAATTCATCCAGAAATGTGTAAAAATAAAAAAAATATATACTCACCTTGTCCTGGCAGAACGATGTTAGCCCATTGAATTCAATGGAGCCGGCAATACAGCCGGCTCCATTGAAAGCAATGGGCTGCCGGCGATCGCGGGATGAATTGTCGGGAAGGGCTTAAATATATAAGCCCTTCCCTGCAATTCATCCAGAAATGTGTAAAAAAATATATATATATATACTCACCTGGTCCCGGCAGACGGAGTTCAGCGCGGCCGGCCGCAGTCCTCCTGAACTGCTCTGAACAGCTGTGAGTAGTATTCAGCAGCCGGGGATTTAAAATGAATGGGTGAGTAACTGCTGCCTCTCATTGGCTCAGCTGGACCAATCAGATTGCTCCCTGCGCTGAGCCAATGAGAGGCAGCAGTCACTCACCCATTCATGAATTCATGAATGGGTGTGTGAGTGAGATCTGCCTTGATTGGTCAGGCTGTGACCAATTAGAGGCAGCTCATTCAGCAGGCGGGGATTTTAAATCCCCGGCTGCTGAATACTACTCACAGCTGTTCAGAGCAGTTCAGGAGGACAGCTGCCGGCCATGCTGAACTCCGTCTGCCGGGACCAGGTGAGTATATATATATATATATATATATATTTTTTTACACATTTCTGGATGAATTGCAGGGAAGGGCTTATATATTTAATGGGCTAACATCGTTCTTCTCTGCCACAGCTGTTACAGCTGTGGCAGAGGAGAACGATCTTTATGCTGACAGTGCGGGGGGAGGGGGGTCTCACTCTTGCCACTATTGTGGCTTAATAGTGGGACCTGGGAACTTGAGATGCAGCCCAACATGTAGCCCCTCGTCTGCCCTATCCGTTTCTGTGTCGTTCCCATCACTTTCTTGAATTTCCCAGGTTTTCACAAATGAAAACCTTAGCGAGCATCAGCGATATACAAAAATGCTTGAGTCGCCCATTGACTTCAATGGGGTTCGTTACTCGAAACGAACTCTCGAGCATCACTGAAAGTTCGACTCGAGTAACGAGCACTCGAGCATTTTGGTGCTCGCTCATTTCTAGTGGGCAGTGAAGTGTTTGCTCTGGTAAAAAGAAAGACTATAAATAGAGATGAGCGAACGTGTTCGTCCGAACTTGATATCCGTGCGGATATTAGGGTGTTCGGGATGTTCGTTATTCGTAACGAACACCATGCGGTGTTCGGGTTACTTTCACTTCCTTCCCTGAGACGTTAGCGCGCTTTTCTGGCCAATTGAAAGACAGGGAAGGCATTACAACTTCCCCCTACAACGTTTAAGCCCTATACCACCCCCCTGCTGTGAGTGGCTGGCGAGATCAGGTGTCCGCCTAATATAAAAGTCGTCCCCTCCCGCGGCTCGCCTCAGATGCCTTGTGAGTTAGATGAGGGACAGTGCTGTTTGTACCGGAGCTGCTGTAGGGAAAGAATTGGTAGTTAGTGTAGGCTTCAAGACCCCCAAAGGTCCTTATTAGGGCCACTGATAGCTGTGTGTTGGCTGCTGTTAGCAGTGGCAATTTTTTTTTTTCCTCAAAATCGCCTCTGCAGAGCGTTGCACCCGGCATTAGGGACAGAAGTGTTGCATAGGCAGGGAGAGTGTTAGGAGTAAGTGTAGCCTTCAAGAACCTCAACGGTCCTTTCTAGGGCCATATTTAACCGTGTGCAGTACTGTGCTGGCTGCTGTTAGCTGTGCTGCATATTTTTTTTCTTCTCAAAATCGCCTCTGCAGAGCATTGCACCCTTCATTGATACTGCAGGGAAAGAATTGTGTAGGCAGGGCCACAACACAGTTATTATTCATTGAATATACGCAGTGCGGCCTTTTGCTTGTAAAACAAGTGAAAAAAATTCTATTTGACCTGCCTCTGTCCGTCCTAAGGGCTGTGGACACGTGTGAGCTGCGTGTACAACATTTAAAAATCAGACGCACCCAGCTACGTTTTACTGCTGGCTTCGCCATTTGCTTTCCTTAATTTGGAAAAAAAATACCTGCTCTGCCAGAGTTATAATAACTCTGCTACCCTCAAGTTCTGTGCCACATTAGCAGGGCCACAGCACAGTTATTAAACTTCTCATGTTCATTGAATATACGCAGTGCTGCCTTTTGGTGGAAAAAAACTGAAAAAATTTCTATTTGTCCTGCCTCTGTCCGTCCTAAGGGCGGTGGACACGTGTCGGCTGCGTGTGCAACGTTTAAAAATCAGACGCACCCAGCTACGTTTTACTGCTGGCTTCGCCATTTGCTTTCCTTAATTTGGAAAAAAAATACCTGCTCTGCCAGAGTTATAATAACTCTGCTACCCTCAAGTTCTGTGCCACATTAGCAGGGCCACAGCACAGTTATTAAACTTCTCATGTTCATTGAATATACGCAGTGCTGCCTTTTGGTGGAAAAAAACTGAAAAAATTTCTATTTGTCCTGCCTCTGTCCGTCCTAAGGGCGGTGGACACGTGTCGGCTGCGTGTGCAACGTTTAAAAATCAGACGCACCCAGCTACGTTTTACTGCTGGCTTCGCCATTTGCTTTCCTTAATTTGGAAAAAAAATACCTGCTCTGCCAGAGTTATAATAACTCTGCTACCCTCAAGTTCTGTGCCACATTAGCAGGGCCACAGCACAGTTATTAAACTTCTCATGTTCATTGAATATACGCAGTGCTGCCTTTTGGTGGAAAAAAACTGAAAAAAAAACTATTTGTCCTGCCTCTGTCCGTCCTAAGGGCTGTGTGTACGTGTCGGCTGCGTGTGCAACGTTTAAAAATCAGACGCACCCAGCTACGTTCTACTGCTGGCTTCGCCATTTGCTTTCCTTAATTGGGAAAAAAATACCTGCTCTGCCGGAGTTATAATAACTCTGCTACCCTCACGTTCTGTGACACATTAGCAGGGCCACAGCACAGTTATTAAACTTAGATTATTCATTCACTAGAGGCAGTGGGGCCTTTCGTTTTCAAAAAAGGGAAAAAATTATATTTGGCCTGCAGTCTTGCGCCAATTTATTTCCTGCCTGTGAAATCAAATCACTGGTAATACAGCATGCTGAGGGGTAGGGGTAGGCCTAGAGGACGTGGACGCGGCCGAGGACGCGGAGGGCCAAGTCAGGGTGTGGGCACAGGCCGAGCTCCTGATCCAGGTGTGTCGCAGCCGACTGCTGCGCGATTAGGAGAGAGGCACGTTTCTGGCGTCCCCACATTCATCGCCCAATTAATGGGTCCACGCGGGAGACGGTTATTAGAAAATGAGCAGTGTGAGCAGGTCCTGTCCTGGATGGCAGAAAGTGCTTCGAGCAACCTATCGTCAACACGCAGTTCTGCGCCGTCCACTGCTGCAAATCCGAATCCTCTGTCTGCTGCTCCTCCTTCCTCCCAGCCTCCTCACTCCACTACAATGACACCTGCTCAGGAGCGGGAACACTCCCAGGAACTGTTCTCGGGCCCCTGCTTAGATTGGGCAGCAGCGGTTCCTCTCCCACCAGAGGAGTTTATCGTCACTGATGCCCAACCATTCGAAAGTTCCCGGGGTCCGGGGGAAGAGGCTGGGGACTTCCGCCAACTGTCTCAACAACTTTCTGTGGGTGAGGAGGACGATGACGATCAGACACAGTTGTCTTGCAGTGAGGTAGTAGTAAGGGCAGTAAGTCCGAGGGAGCAGCGCACAGAGGATTCGGAGGAAGAGCAGCAGGACGATGAGGTGACTGACCCCACCTGATGTGCAACGCTTACTCAGGAGGACAGGTCTTCAGAGGGGGAGTCAAGGGCATCAGCAGGGCAGGTTGCAAGAGGCAGTGCGGTGGCCAGGGGTAGAGGCAGGGCCAGACCGAATAATCCACCAAGTGTTTCCCAAAGCGCCCCCTCGCGCCATGCCACCCTGCAGAGGCCAAGGTGCTCTAAGGTCTGGCAGTTTTTCACAGAGACGCCTGACGACCGACGAACAGTGGTGTGCAACCTTTGTCGCGAAAAGCTCAGCCGGGGAGCCAACACCAACAGCCTCACCACCACCAGCATGCGCAGACATATGATGGCCAAGCACCCCACAAGGTGGGACGAAGGCCGTTCAGCGCCTCCGGTTTGCACCCCTGCCTCTCCCCCTGTGCCCCAACCTGCCACTGAGATGCAACCCCCCTCTCAGGACACAGGCACTACCGCCTCATGGCCTGCACCCACACCCTCATCTCCGCTGTCCTCGGCCCCATCCAGCAGTGTAGTTCAGCGCACCGTCCAGCCGTCGCTTGCGCAACTGTTGGAGCGCAAGTACGCTGCCACGCACCCGCACGCTCAAACGTTAACCGTCCGCATAGCAAAATTCATCAGCCTTGAGATGCTGCCGTATAGGGTTGTGAAAACTGAGTCCTTCAAAAGTATCATGGAGGCGGCGGCCCCGCGCTACTCAGTTCCCAGTCGCCACTACTTTTCCCGATGTGCCGTCCCAGCCCTGCACGACCACGTCTCCCGCAACATTGTACGCGCCCTCACCAACGCGGTTACTGCCACGGTCCACTTAACAACGGACACGTGGACAAGCACAGGCGGGCAGGGCCACTACATCTCCCTGACGGCACATTGGGTGAATTTAGTGGAGGCTGGGACAGAGTCAGAGCCTGGGACCGCTCACGTCCTACCCACCCCCAGAATTGCGGGCCCCAGCTCGGTGCTGGTATCTGCGGAGGTGTATGCTTCCTCCACTAAAGCACCCTCCTCCTCCTCCTCCTCTGTCTCGCAATCAAGATGTGTTAGCAGCAGCATGTCGCCAGCAGTCGGTGTCGCGCGGTGTGGCAGCACAGCCGTGGGCAAGCGTCAGCAGGCCGTGCTGAAACTACTCAGCTTAGGCGATAAGAGGCACACGGCCCACGAACTGCTGCAGGGTCTGACACAGCAGACCGACCGCTGGCTTGCGCCGCTGAGCCTCCAACCGGGCATGGTCGTGTGTGACAACGGCCGTAACCTGGTGGCGGCTCTGCAGCTCGGCAGCCTCACGCACGTGCCATGCCTGGCCCACGTCTTTAATTTGGTGGTTCAGCGCTTTCTGAAAAGCTACCCACGCTTGTCAGACCTGCTCGTAAAGGCGCGCCGGCACTGCGCACATTTCCGCAAGTCCCACACGGACGCTGACACCCTGCGCACCCTGCAACATCACTTTAAGCTGCCAGTGCACCGACTGCTGTGCGACGTGCCCACACGGTGGAACTCTACGCTCCACATGTTGGCCAGGCTCTATGAACAGCGTAGAGCTATAGTCGAATACCAACTCCAACATGGGCGGCGCAGTGGGAGTCAGGCTCCTCAATTCCTTTCAGAAGAGTGGGCCTGGTTGGCAGACATCTGCCATGTCCTTGGTAATTTTGAGGAGTCTACCCAGGTGGTGAGCGGCGATGCTACAATCATTAGCGTCACCATTCCTCTGCTATGCATCTTGAGAAATTCCCTGCAAACCATAAAGGCAGCTGCTTTGCGCTCGGAAACGGGGGCGGTGGAAGACAGTATGCCGCTGGATAGTCAGGGCACCCTCCTGTCTATTTCTCAGCGCGTACAGGAGGAGGAGGAGGAGCATGAGGAGGATGAGGAGGAGGGGGAAGAGACAGCTTGGCCCGCTGCTGACGGTACACCGGCTGATTGCCTGTCATCCTTTCAGCGTGTATGGCCTGAGGAGGAGGAGGAGGAGGAGGAGGATCCTGGCAGTGATCTTCCTAGTGAAGACAGCCATGTGTTGCGTACAGGTACCCTGGCACACATGGCTGACTTCATGTTAGGATGCCTTTCTCGTGACCCTCGCGTTGCACGCATTCTGGCCACAACGGATTACTGGGTGTACACACTGCTCGACCCACGCTATAAGGAGAACCTGCCCACTCTCATTCCCGAAGAGGAAAGGGGTTCGAGAGTGTTGCTATACCACAGGACCCTTGCGGACAAGTTGATGGTAAAATTCCCAGCCGACAGCGCTAGTGGCAGAAGGCGCAGTACCGAGGGCAAGGTAGCAGGGGAGGTGCGGAGATCGAGCAGCATGTACATCCCAGGCAGTGCAACAGTCTTTAAGGGCCTGGACAGCTTTATGGCTCCCCACCAAGACTGTGTCACCGCTCCCCAGTCAAGGCTGAGTCGGCGGGAGCACTGTAAAAGGATGGTGAGGGAGTACGTAGCCGATCGCACGACCGTCCTCCGTGACGCCTCTGCCACCTACAACTACTGGGTGTCGAAGCTGGACACGTGGCCTGAACTAGCGCTGTATGCCCTGGAGGTGCTTGCTTGTCCTGCGGCTAGCGTCTTGTCGGAGAGGGTGTTTAGTGCGGCTGGGGGAATCATCACAGATAAGCGTACCCGCCTGTCAACCGACAGTGCCGACAGGCTAACACTCATCAAGATGAACAAAGCCTGGATTTCCCCAGACTTCTCTTCTCCACCAGCGGACAGCAGCGATACGTAAGCATTACGTAGGCTGCACCCGCGGATGGAAGCTACGTTCTCTCTCACCATCCAAAACGGGGACATTTCTGCTTCATCAATCTGTGTCTAATATTCCTCCTCCTCCTCCTGCTCCTCCTCCTGAAACCTCACGTAATCACGCTGAACGGGCAATTTTTCTTAGGGCCACAAGGCTCACTCATCTAATTTTTCTAAACAATTTTTATATGTTTCAATGCTCTTAAAAGCGTTGAAACTTTAACTTGAACGAATTTTTCGTTAAACTGGGCTGCCTCCAGGCCTAGTTACCACTTAAGCCACATTAACCAAAGCGATTAATGGGTTTCACCTGCCATCTTGGTTGGGCATGGCCAATGTTTACTGAGGTACATTAGTACTGTTGGTACACCAATTTTTTGGGGCCCTCACCTACAGTGTAATCATAGCAATTTGTATGTTCTTCGCCTGCACTCATGGTACAGAAGTGTGTGTGGGGTTGGCCTACACTTTAGCTACATAAATGTAACTTGGGCCTTGGCTATACTAAGGCTACTGAAATGGAACTAAGACTGCGCTCCCACTATACTGCTGCTTCAGAATTGTTACTGGGGCCTGTCTTGAGTGCTACTATTGCTGACATGGAACGAAGACTGCGCTCCCGCTATACTGCTGCTTCGGAATTGTTACTGGGGCCTGTCTTGAGTGCTACTATTGCTGACATGGAACGAAGACTGCGCTCCTCCTATAATGCTGCTAGTGATATGTTAGTGGGGCCTGTCCTAATGCTACGGCTGAAATGTTACGAATTATGGGCTCTGCCTATACCGCTGCTAATGGTATGTCTCTGGGGTGTGGAAACAGAGGCTTCCCAAAGACATGATGGCGGCGAGGCCATTTCCCACCAACGCGGTTACTGTTATGGTGCATATAACCATGGACACGTGGAGAGGACACGTAGTGCCTCAAAAACATCCCCCTCCTCCTCCAACAGGGAAAACATTCTTGGCAAATGCCTTTGCATTGGTTCGTCTGGTGGCAGTCCAAGAATTTCACCTTTACCGACACTACAAGAGAGCCCCCCCACCATCCCCCCGCCACGGCCCACTTAATCCTGGCCACATTCCGAAAACCAACAAAATAAAACCGCGCTACTAGGTCCGCAGTCACCACCACATTACCACCAACGCGGTTACTGTTAAGGTGCATATAACCACGGACATGTGGAGAGGACACGTAGTGCCTCAAAAACATCCCCCTCCTCCTCCAACAGGGAAAACATTCTTGGCAAATGCCTTTGCATTGGTTCGTCTGGTGGCAGTCCAAGAATTTCACCTTTACCGACACTACAAGAGAGCCCCCCCACCATCCCCCCGCCACGGCCCACTTAATCCTGGCCACATTCCGAAAACCAACAAAATAAAACCGCGCTACTAGGTCCGCAGTCACCACCACATTACCACCAACGCGGTTACTGTTAAGGTACATATTACCAGTCTGACTGGGGCATGCAGACACCTTGACAGAATGGTGTGTGGCACATAGGTTCCCCATTGCTATGCCCACGTGTGCAGCTCCTGATGGCGGTGGCACAGGATTCTATTTCTCATTGCTTCTGTACAGCATTGTGGGCTATCGCCCCGCCCCTTTTAAAGAGGGTCGCTGCCTAGCCGTGCCAACCCTCTGCAGTGTGTGCCTGCGGTTCCTCCTCATGGCAGACGCACTTCTAAATAGACATGAGCGTGGTGTGGCATGAGGGCAGCTGAAGGCTGCGTAGGGACACTTTGGTGTGCGCTGTGGGGGGGAGGGGGGGCGGTTGGTCAGCATGTAACCCAGGAGAAGTGGCAGCGGAGTGTCATCCAGGCAGTGATTGTGCTTTGTTGTAGCTAGTGTGGTGCTTAGCAAAGGTATGCCATGCTAATGAGGGCTTTTCAGAAGTAAAAGTTTTTGGGAGGGGGGGGGGGGCCCTCTCTTGCCGCTATTGTGGCTTAATAGTGGGACCTGTGAACTTGAGATGCAGCCCAACACGTAGCCCCTCGCCTGCCCTATCCGTTGCTGTGTCGTTCCCATCACTTTGTTGAATTGCCCAGATTTTCACACATGAAAACCTTAGCGAGCATCGGCGAAATACAAAAATGCTCTGGTCGCCCATTGACTTCAATGGGGTTCGTTATTCGAAACGAACCCTCGAACATCGCGGGAAGTTCGTTTTGAATAACGAACACCCGAACATTTTGGTGTTCGCTCATCTCTAACTATAAACTATTCTGGTTGAATTTAATAGTTCCTTAAAAAGGATTAGCATCGGGTATATTAACAGTTAAACTGGCCATAAACATTAGATAGATGTCAGCTGAAGGACTGTTCATCCAAGGCTGACTTTCCCATTGGGTGTAATTAAATATACATGCTATCTCACAAGAGATGTGTGTCCACTAAACCCCTCCACCTCTGTTTATTTCCTAGAGGAATAATAGAATTTTATACCTTTTTGCTGAGCTAATGGACTTGAAACTTGCACATACATCTTTTTAAGGCGATGATTTCATTGACTACTGTCAACCAGGCTTATGTTCTTTCCTCCAGGAGCAAAGAGAGCTCAGATCCTGACAGCTTAACCCCTTACATGGCACAATCAATACCAACTGCAGCATGTAACCATAGGACAGAGTGTTCTTCTTGTTACCCATCCACAACCCGCAATGTGATCACAAGGTGCCAATGGGTTCCCATGGCAGCTGTAGGCCTGACAAAGGCCCCTGTGTCTGCATGTAATTCGATCAGGGTTTAATAGGCTGCTGTCATAGGCACAGCACAATGCATTACATAAGTAATAAAGCGTACTATACTAGTAATGGAGCAATTGTATCTTCAAGACCATTTGAAAGACTAACAATTTAATAAAGTTTAGAGATGAGCGAACCTATTCGGCCACGCCCCTTTTTCGCCCGAGCGCTGCGATTTTCGAGTACTTCCGTACTCGGACAAAAAGATTCGGGGGGCGCCGTGGGTGAGTGGGGGGTTGCAGCGGGGAGTGGGGGGGAGAGGGAGAGAGAGAGGGCTCCCCCCTGTTCCCCGCTGCTACCCCCCGCTCCGCCATGCCTCCCCCCGCCCCCCGGCGCCCCCCAAATCTTTTCACCCGAGTACAGAAGTACTCGAAAATCGCGGTGCTCGATCAAGTAATTACTCGAAACGAGTATATTCGCTCATCTCTAATAAAGTTAATGTAGAAAAATTCAGTTTAAAAAAATACACATTTCCCCCACAAAACCCATTTTAAATGGATTGAATGCAAACTTTTTTTTAAAGCAACACATAATAGTAAACTGCATTTGTAACAATCCAAACAATGAGACTATTTTATCTATCTTGCAAGGTGAACAGCATGTAAATAATTTTAAATAGTAATGCTAGAATTGCTATTGCTCATTCGTTTACCTTCCAAAAAATATAATGAAAAGCAATTCAAAAGCCACGTGTATCCCAAATGGCACCAAAAAAAATAACATATCTTCCTGCAAAAATTAAAACTTTGCATATCTTCATTGCTGGAAAAATAAAAATGCTCTGGGTCTTAAAATGTGGTGATATGGTCTATGGTTTTTCTTTAAAAATGTTTCTATTGTGCCAAAGTAGTAAAAAAAAAAAAATATGTATATATAAGCGGTCAGTAATCATACTGATCCAGATAAGAAAATTATGATGTTATTTTTACTAAATGGTGTATGCTATAAAGACAACCCCCCCCCCCCCCAAAAAAAAATATAGGCAGAATTTTTGTGGGGGGTGGGGTAGTGGTGGAGAGTTTCCATCTCACCCCCCCCCCCCAAATGTAATAAAAGTAATACAACACGTTATCTGTACCCCAGAGTGGCGCAAATTAAAATACATCTGGATCCACAAAAATCAAGCCTCAATACAGCTATGTTAACGAGCTACGGCTCTTGCAATGCAAAAATGAAAATCACTTACTCTATATCGGCCAGGTTTTCACGTGAAGCCAATATAGGTTGTCCCTCTCTGCAGTGCAATTAGCTCCTGACCCCTCTCCTCCACTCGCCACTGTTTGCAATGCGAGGGGCAGGATGAGACGGAGGGGGACCGGAGCTTAGTCCACTGCTCCTGGCCCGGCTCGCCTCCTCCCCCTGCAGAGAGAGACTGTGTGAAAACCTGGCCGATATACGCACATCGGAATAAGCCCTACAGCAAAAAATTGGTTCAGTACTAAGGGCGTAAATTTAAAACAAGACCAGCACGTCGATCTCTTACTGCCACAGGATGTACATTTATGTCCTGGAGGTTCAGAGTCTGTATGGGTTGATCCCGCCCCATGCAATGTGGGTACAGGCTGTCTTATACAGCTGACACCTGCCTGCAACAACCGTGATCAGAGTGAACACTGATCATGGCTTTTAACCATTTAAATGCTGCTGTTAGAAGTAGTACAGCAAAAACAACTGTATAAACTTGGTATAATCATAATTGTACTGACCCATATAATAAAGTTATGTCATTTTCGCCGCCGTATGTACGCCATAAAATCAGACCCCTCGAATCTTCAGGGACAAGCTAGCAGGTACTCGAAAAAGGCGATGCTCTCTCGAGTAAATCGTCTTAACGAGTATCCTCGCTCATCTCTAATTTGAGCCCTTTCAATGTTTATTTTCCACTCTTGGTAGAAGGTATGGATCCTGAATGTTGAACCTCATCCTCCTATTAGCTCAAAATTACTGCATAACATATTTAAAATAACTTTTCTAAACCATATAAACCTAGTAAGCACATGGAGGACACACATGTCCGATGTCTTTCTGGACACTTTCCTATTTTTCATTTCACAAGGCTAAATTGTGACGTAATAAGTAGAGATGAGCGAGCATACTCGGAAAAGCACTACTCGCTCGAGTAATTGGCTTTATCCGAGTATCGCTGTGCTCGTCCCTAAAGATTCGGGTGCCGGCACGGAGCGGGGAGCTGCAGGGGAGAGCAGGGAGGAACGGAGGGGAGATCTTTCTCTCCCTCTCTCCCACCTGCTCTCCCTTGCTCCCCGCTGCGACTCACCTGTCAGCCGCAGCGGCACCCGAATCTTCAGGGACGAGCACAGCGATACTCGGATAAAGCAAATTACTCGAGCGAGTAGTGCTTTTCCAAGTACGCTCGCTCATCTCTAGTAATAAGTTAAAATATATATGAAATGAGTCCTAAGTACAGAAGCACTCTACACATGTGCAACTGTCTGATCTGCTATATATACTCACATACACAAGCACTCTATGGCTTATACAAAACAGGAGGATGTTCTGCTTGTCTGCACTTGTGGCATCTCTTCTTTGTTTGCTCTACTACGGGTTACAACCTATTGTTCTGCAATGCATTAACTTGTTGTGATGGGAAAATAACTATGTTGTCACATTTGGTTTTGATGGATAAAATCACCTTTATAAAACGTTTTTCTGCTTCATTTAAAATCTCTTTTAAAACAAACACCAAAAGCACTCCACATTTCAAGAGAGTGACTTAAAAGTAGTACTACTAGAGATTACAATGTAAAATGAAAAATACAGTGTTGTCAATATGCCTTTATGTAGCTGGTTTTCTAAGTTATTATTCTGTAATTATACTGCATATAATTAAACTTAGTACTTCATTAGATTTAGAAAGCATGAAAACAGATTTTTTTCAATTAAATTCATTCGTATCTGTTTTTTCTTCCTATATGACCTTCAGGACTGAAAAAGTCTTCCTTTTTTTAAAAAATGTACAAAAATTGCCATTATAATAGGTGCTTTCTTTATTTCTTTCTTTATGGATCACCTTATTCCACTCTACAATGGGATATCAGTAAGCCTGCATTGACATAGTGTTTAGCTATCCACCGTGCCTTTCCATCTTTGAGTTCCATCTGAATCACCAAAAATGGTATTTAGCTGGAACCCTGAACAGAACCATTAAACTAACAGACTAAGGCCTCATGTCCACGGGGACAATCAGGCCCGCTACGGATTCTCCATGGAGAATCCGTAGCAGGTCCCTCCTGTACCGCGGACATGAGCGCTAAAAATAGCAATTACTCACCTCTCGCACGCTCTGGATCTTCCCTTCTTCGCGGCTTCATCTTCTCTCCGTTGCAGCCGGATGTTCTTTCTTCGGCCCGGCGGATGTGCACGGCACGTCAATTGTGTGCTGCGCGCATGCGCCGGCCCGAAAAAAAAAGAACCGTCCGCAACGGAAAAAAGATGAAGCGGCGAAGAAGGGAAGATCCAGAGCAGGTGACAATATTCTGATTTTGGTCTCCCATGAATCCCGACAGCTTCCATAGGCATCAATAGAAGCCTGCGGGAGCCGTCCCCGCGGGAGACCCGCACCTAAATGGAGCATAATCCAGATTTTTTCATGCTCCATATTTTTTAAAATCACTTTTATTGACCATCCGCGGATATTTATCTACCTGCGGGTGGTCAATGCATCCCTATGGATGCGGATCCGCATGTGGGTGATCCGCTGCAGATCTAAAATCCTATTTTGCCCGTGGACATGAGGCCTTAAGGTACAACTTTGGTCTCTGTGTTTTATGGCAAGAATAAATGGGTTCACATACACACAGGCCAAATATAATCAAGTTTATGGAAAGTGACAAAAGTAAATATATATGAAAAACAACAAAACACATCATTATGCAAGGCTAGTAAGATCAAAAATTACAACGAGGATATACAAAGGGTGTATCAGCAAGATGCGGAAAGCAAAAAATACCATATTTAAGATCCATCCCAGTAGGTTTGTGGAACTTTTATCAATTTGGGGGGTTGTCAGTGTTCATTAGGCCCATTGAGAGTAGACTTTAGCACCCTTACATGGTGAACTTCCCTCTGTCTTTGTCTGCAGTGAATTTATAAGCCATGGATGATGCTATATGATATTTCTACTAAATTATCCAATGAGACATTTTATAGCCATAATGTCAAGTGTTGTAAGGCAAAGTTTAGCCTGCAGGTCCTTAACAGGTATGTTTGCAGTGCACAAGTCCATTGCATCATGTTTTAGGAATATTTTCTGTGCCTGCTTGTGCCAGGTGAACATTCCTCTAAGTTTCTGAACAAGAATCAAAGGCTTCAAGTGAAAAATACTCCTTCCTTACACATTGTTTACATTTGTTTCCTTCATTTTTGGAGGACACAATAGCATAACCGACTGTGTTATTATGTCCTCTAAAATTAAAGAAGCAAACAGAAACCATATAAAAAAGAGACCAAAGTTTGAATCTTTGGTCTCTATTTTAGTCAATGGTTTTGCTTGGGATTTTGTTTTTAAACAGTTTTTGGCTATTCAAGTGGAATCCTAGGATGTTAGAGTAAGGGCTCAGTCACATGGGCACATCCGGGCACCGATGCACCTGTCTTCCTGCACGAAGAAGACGGCCGCACCTGCAGTGTGGACGACTCTCCGCAGCGCCCTAAGAAAGAACACATGACCGGCAATGGAGCCGACAATGTGTTCTTTCTGCCGGCGGTGAGGAGAATCATCCGTACCTGCAATGCGGCCGTCTTATCCTGCAGGAATACGGGCGCATCGGCGACCGGATGTGCCTGTGTGACTTAACCCTTAAAGAATTTATACAGATTTTAAAAACATTGCTGATTTCTTCAGAAATCAACACCTCACCAGCCCACAAATTGTGTTTGGTATTACTGCTCAATCTCATTTTCTTTAAAGAAATTGAGATGCAATACCAGATAGAATGGGCAGGTGCTGTTTTGGGGGGAAAAAAGCAATGATGTTTTTTTTTGTATTCCTGGATAATCCCTTTAAATTAGTGACTACCATGAGTGATCATTATACACTTCTCTTTCCCCCTCCACCCCCCATATAATGCTTCTGCCACACATTAATTGGATGGTTGCCTAGTATAGCATAAGGAATGCTCTGTCTGCTAATGGCTCTCCTACAGTCAGTATAACCAGGAGTGCTACAATGGCTTAACTGTATCATAATAGAGATTATATAGGCCTATTTGTAAAACACTGTAAGCATGTACACTTCTATTAGTAACCTCCATTTTCCCCACCAATGTTTAGAATAATTCATAGTTAAAAACATTTGTAAACAATACAATAATTGGCATCTAAATTATATTACTGGATGTCTCTGATGTATAATGCTCTATATGAAAAGGAGCTCCTAGAGATTGATTGGAAGCCATTGTTCCTGCTTTGTTTTGAATAACGATGTCTTTTGTGGAAGACAGACATTCGAAGGAGGTTAAGTAAAAGGTGAACGCTGATTGGATTTGTGATCAGGCAGACAAATAAATATTGTGAAGACCCTCCATTAATCTTCAGTCTTTTAATCCATTACTAGATAGAAGTTGTAGGGCTAGTTATGTTCTTGTACAGTATGTTCCTGGTTTTACAGTTCGTAACACTAAAAGATAACAGTCCAAAGTTTATTCAGTCCAATTATAAAAAAGCAGTGAGGACAATAGCATTATGTCCAGTCCACCAAGACCTGTCTTAATACTAGTAATATAAAATCTGCTTTGTATTGTAAAGTGCTATAGTGTGGATACAAAATAATTACTACTACTGAAACGTTTGCAGAGGAAGGTACCATACAGGCCGTAAGAGAGTTCAGATTTGCTACTGATGTCATCTTTTTTCATCTTATTTGATAATGTCAAATATCTTTAATTGCCATCGTATTTTATGGAGTTTTATGATATAGCAGGTCAGATGTATTCCCTCCCCAAAACAGAACAATACCTCTGCAGCACCACCTATTGGATGGCAGTTTTTGGGAGTATAAATTTATGGCCACTTTTGATGCCCTCAAGAATGGAATGAACCTCGGAGTGGCATTCTTGCATCAGTGAAGAATATGAAAGGTCTGAAGAAGGTCAAAAGGGCTGTCCTTAAGGAGAACACCCAGGGTGTGTGTGGAGACACTAGTTACGATCTTGTGGGCAAACTAAGCACAGGGCCCACACGATTGTGACCAAATAGTAGTAAGTAGTATGCACGCACATGGGAACACATGGAATCCAGGCAACTGACCCTGTGCTACAAGGGGGATGACAGTGGCCCTACCTAAGCAGGGACATCACCCTAATAAGAGGGCGGCCCAGCGGTCTTTGGAAATGGGCCCTAGCTGATCCTAGGAGCCACTCCACAGAACAGGAGACATACACATGCCACATGACAGGGACAGAACAACAGGATACACAGAGCCAGAAAACACAGCATACAGCAGCCAAAATGCAACCACTAGTAACAGATGATAAGCTGAATATATCAGATATTAGTTGACATTTTGTACAAAACGTGAAAGCTAGCGGGCCAACTTCACAGTTCCTGGTTATACCGCTAGTCCCTACACTAACCAGGAGACCAGCAGAACTGGACAGAGTTCACACAAAAAGCTGCAAAAGGACAGGACACAGATCGCAGGTCATACAGCAAGCTTACACAAAACTGACAGAATTTAAATGAACAAACAGACATGAACCAGCAAGACACAGATCACACAGCAAGCTTGCAACAGGACAGAACAGGGCAGACAACCGGATACCTGCTTACAGGCACAGGCTTACAACAGACGACAACATATAGAGAAAACCAGACAGACGCCACCCAGAGCTCACATGCACACAGATGAAACTCACAGGATGTCTATGAGTTCTCATACCAGGGGGAATAGACAGTCAGCTACACAAGCTGACATAGGGAACCGTGTCAAGTTACACCAACTGACACACAGAGCAAGACATAAGACGTTTGGAGGCCGCACCTGTAAAGCGGGAAGGAAAGGGGAGCTGCATATGCAGCAGACTAGGACTACAGGTGTCCAAACCATGTTTAGGGAAGCAGAGAGACACAGACCTACTTACATATACAGGTCTGAGTGGGAACAAGGCAGATCCATCCAAACAGTACAAGACCAGCTTTAGACAAGGATTCATGACTGCTAACTCTGAAACCCAGACAGAGACTAACAGGAGCAGGGTTTATATGTGAGCACAGACCCAGGAGATTGGCTAGCAGGAAGTACCACACCCAGCCAGCTCAACCAATTAACCCTGTGAGGGCTGTGCTGCTAGGAAGCTTCGAACTACAGATCCCAGCAGCACACGTAACACACTTGGGAGGTGAGTGGGTCTGGGGATGGCATCATCTCCCCCCAAGGAAAGCACCCAAAATGGGTGCTATTCCCAATCATTGTTTTAAAGACTTTGTAAAAGTCATGCATTGATTTGAAGGAATGTTGCCATCCAATAGGTGGTGCTGCAGAAGTATTGTTTCATCTTCCTTATTTGCAGGTCTGAAGGAAAGATAACACACAGGGCTGTGACTCCCTAACACCAATTTAGAGATCATAAAACTGTCACATTCCTTACCAGCGGACTAATTAAGTATTTACTTCTCCACTCATCTTGCCTGGTATTGTTTTAAGAGCAAATTAGTCTCGCCATGTCTGTGCCTTTTCCTGTGTGTACATTTGTATATATATATATATATATATATATATATATATATATATACCCCATCCAGATCTGTTTTATTACGTCTGATGAAGGATCCTGAGAGGTCCGAAAGCTTGCTATAACATGATGTATTTTTGTTAGCCATTAAAAGGTATCATATCTACAAGCTTACTTGGTTTCTGTTACTGAGAAAAATCACATTTTACCTGTGCACTACATGTCTCCCAAGGTGAAGAGACATGTAAGTTGTATATGCTTCACAAAGCCCTGGACTTACAGTAGCACGAGTTCAATACAACTCACATGGCAGTTAATGTGTTAATCTAATCTGTATGGAGACCTTTAAACTGTAATCTTCTATAGTCTTTAAAATGAACTGCACTTACATTATTTAATTTGTCATTAAACCCAAATTACTGGAATAGTACTTTAGTCACTTATGATTGGCCAAATTATTGAATACAATATATTTCCCATGATGCAAGATCCATGTACCTGGTATATAGGACAAATGGATTTATTCTTAGCCCTAAAACCTTTATTACAGCATATTACCAGAAGAGCCATGTTTATAGTTCTAATAAAGGATCTTGTTTTACAATGATATCCATAATCCGTCTCTATGTTTTCCCTCTAGCTGGTTGTGATAGCTTACGATGACGGCGACCCCGTGAAATCTAATAGCACAATGGTGGTAATAACAGTTCTGCAGCCATCTGTAATTCCGCGGTTCACTCAAGATGAATACAGGTAACATCTACCTTCTCGAATAAATGCCTGAAATATATAGTGAAATTATACAATATTATGATTTGTTTTCATGCTACAACATTACAAAAGGATTTAGTATGTTACTGTGTAGTTATTTTTTATTGTGCAAAAGTAGCATATACTTGTTTCATTGATGTACCAGTTGATGGTATTATTAAGGTTTTGTTCTCAACACATTTAGTGATGCCTGCTTAGCATGTAGGACAGTGTATGTGGTAAGTGTATTCATAATAGATTGGATATTACTGATGCAGCATTGTTTAGCTTGATTGTTATAGCTCATTAAAACCCATTAAAAAGCAATTGTTCTCTTAACACAAAACCCATTGTGAAGCAATTCAAAATGTAAATATCCTACTCTGATAGCATGGCACCCTGTGATATCATGTTGCATTAAAAGTCAAGCTAAAGAAGAATGTATCTGTATGTAGGACTGTATTATGTTTTGAGGACCCATATAGAGTTGAAAGTAGTGATTGTTGGTCCTTAACACTATGGTGCAGAGAATAAGCTCCTGGGTACATTTTCTCTAGTGATCAGGCCTAAGGTGAATAGATTTTCCCCCACGGTCAGATGGGTTTGGTCAGGGAGTAGGGCTTATCGAGGTGTATAATTTAACTCCGTCATTATAAGAAGTACAGGGCCATTTAAAAAAAGACAGGGAGCAAATGCTGCAGCATTTCTGCATCCAAAAAACAGTCAAAATCCATGGCATTTGTGCAAATTTTGACAGTAAATTAGCTGCATACTCACAACTGATTTCATACTATGCGGCGCTCCCCCTCACCTCCACCATAGGCCCTCCGCTGTCAGCGCTCCCTCGCTTTCAGTTCCCAGTGACCTGTAATGGCCACACCTGACCAGCATCACCTGACCAGCGGCACCGCACATGACCAAGTGCAGGGAACTGGAAGCACTGACAGTGGGAAGCCTACGGGGGAGTGCTACATAGCATGAAGTCAGCTGCGAATGCCCAGCCGATTTTCAGTCAAAATCTGCACTAATGGTACAAATTTTGACAGTTTTTTTGGATGCATTTCACAGTATTTCCGCCACATGTAAGTCAGCTTGATTTATCCTGCCATGTGCAGAGTGGCCTCAGTAGTAATAGTGCCCCCTACAGTGGTCTCAATAGTAATAGTGACCCCCACAGTGGCCCTGGTAGTAATATTGTCCCCCATAGTGGCCCTCAGTAGTAAATGTGACCCCCACAGTGCACTCAGCAGTAATAGTGACCCCCACAATGGACTTAGTAGTAATAGTGTCCCCCACAGTGCTCTCAGTAGTAATAGTGTCCTCCATAGTGGCCCTCAGTAGTAATAGTGTCCTCCTTAGTAGCCCCAGTAGTAATAGTGTCCCCCACAGTGACCCTCAGTAGTAATAGTGACCCCCACAGTGGCCCTCAGTAATAATAGTGACCCCCACACCGATGGAACCCATGAAACGTTTCCTCTTCCTGGTTTTCAGAGCACTGCTGCTCCTCCTCTTCTTGGCGCTGCTGCGGGAGGAAGTGTGTGTGCACCCGCAGCAGCGCTTCCTCTCTTCTCCTCTCCTTTTGTAGAACTAAAGAGGAGAGGTCAGGGGAGGGAGTGAGAAAGATCCTGCATGCACACACTGAACATGTGATGTCAGTGTGTGCATCTGCCACCGCGGCGCAAAGTGATTTCTGGCTTGTACTCTATGATACACGCTGACTTGTAATCTCTATGGTAATCAGACATCCCAAAAGCAGGACAAATGCCCATCCTGCCGGGGTCCCAGCGGAAGGCGGGACACCAGGTCCCAAAGAGGAACTGTCACACCTAAATCAGGACGCCTGGTCACCTTACTCAGGCCTAACAACGCCACTGGTTGTCACATTACCAAAACTTTGTAGTCGCACAATTGCCTTGAGGGGAGAAGTAGTGAGATAGAACAAGAAGAATGAGGATGAAAAATATGAGAGCCAAAGAAAATAATAGGGGAAGCAGAACAACGATCGTCAATGGAAGCTATAAAAAAGAAGGGTAAAACATTGGATCTCTATTTCGTTATATGAGAGGAAGAACTCTAAGTAGGTTGGAAAGCTAGCTATAATATCATGTATTTTTGTTAGCCATTAAAAGGTATCATATCTACAAGATTACTTGGTTTCTCTTACTGAGAACAACCCCAACATGCAGATCATCACATATGAACATCCATTTTAAATAATTAGTCATAATCAAAGCCTCTGCACACTATGCAGATGATAGCCTAGTAAGGTCCAATTTCAAGACTATTCCCTGTGATAAAACATGACATGTTCTTTCAGTACTTTATAGCGATAATTGTTTTTTCTTGGTGAATGTTCTGTTAGTCTCACGATCACTTTCTACATGACATGTTGCATTTATTATTCTGACCTTGGGAGGTGGAGACGGTGGGATATCTGGACTAAGCGCATCTTTCTTTATGACAAATATATAATTAAAGCTGTCACGTTGAATTCTGAAGGCTATTAACAGTAACACTAATATGGAGACGTGTTGTAATGTTTGAATCCATCACATTAAATATTTACATAAAATGGCAATAACGAATAATGGAACAAACGTGCAAATAAGGATACTGACGAGATAAAAGAGAAGCTGTACTGATTTACCATATGAATACCAAATAATAGCAACACTTATTTATGACTCTTGTATGTTATTACCTTGATACTGAAGATATAATTGTGCTACTTATACTCTAGTCAACAAATCTAATATATCTTTACATTGAGGACCTCTATAACGTATACAAAATGGGTAGCAGTAGGACGCAGTGTTCATCCTAGGCTTCAAATCTGCATGGAGTTTGTATATTCTTCCTGTGTTTACTGAGGTTTCTATGCATATTCCGAAAACATACTAATTGGTTAATTGGCTTCCTAAGAAATTAGTTCCAATAAGTGAGTGTTGCAAAGACCTATTGTAAAACCAATTTGTAAGCTCCATTGGGGACAGGAACTGATGTGAATGATGGCAATCTAGTTACAATGATGTGGAATATATTGGTGCTATATAAACAATAGAGAATAAATACATTTTGGCTCCCCTTAACTGTAATCAACTGTTTCTACACCTTCTTCTAATAGTCTTTTCACAGTGGTGACTTGAATTAAAAAATATAATTTTTATTTTGAACTTTTTAAAATGCACATATAGGGGCACAACACATAAAACAACAAAAACAAAAAAAGATAAGTAAGGGGCGTGGTAAATACCATCCAACCACACCGTCACTAAAGATGGGCATCCAATTGTACTGTCTGTGTGGGTGTTTGTGTGATCTGGTCACCGGCGACCACGAAGTTTTTTTGTCCTGCTTAAAGCCGGTAATGTATGAGGCAGGGGTATATTGGTACTTGGGGTTTGTAAGATTATCCCCAGTTGTTTTGGTCTTTTTTATTTATAAAGCCCACACACCGTAGATGGATGCAATTTTTAGTGATTTGAACGTTTGTTTCTTCACAATTCTTTTTTACCCCCCCCCCCCCTTTTTTTCAAAGGAGGGTAGAGGTACCTGACCAATTCCTAAATGGATAGTCGGAATTGGCCTTGGCCGTAGGGATCATCTCCCGAGGTTGCTAGATATGTATGATGCCAACCTCCAGAGAGAGGACGGCCTCGCCTCTATAGATAAGGGTCGTAGTATAATTACTTGACCCAAGCGTATTCGAATTTCCCTTTTTAGTATGCTAATTCTCGTATTTAATTGCTCGACGCGTTTCACCACTTCAATTCTCGTGGATCATCAGGAGCATTATAAATTGGGATTGAGTAGAGACAGTATAGATGATATCATGAGGTCACCAATAGACCAATTAGTAAAGAAACGAATATCTTAATTTTTAGAGGGCCTGTTCTTGCAGCAGGTTTCTCGAAGGATCAGATCTAGCCTGGGTAGAAAGTTCGATACTCAAATTTCTCTTATTGACAAAAGCAATAATTTGAGATTCGCCAGAGATAGCGTATCCTAATGACCCAAATCAGCCTTGAATACGAATGTCTGGCGTGGGGTGTTCAGGACTGATACGGGAATGTTCAAGCTGCTACTACTCACAGAAACATACCATAGGGATGCAGTATTATGCTGCGAGTAAAGCAGTATTGGAGCAATCCGTCTCTGTCCAGAGATAGGATAGCCGGTTCGTCCTATGCAATATGCATACTGGGACGCTATGCCGGTATCGCAAGGGTTTTTGTGCCTGTGCTTATTCAGGACACATATCCCCAGGTGAGGAAAAGGAGAGAAGCACTAGCCCCCTGCTTCTCTATAGAGAGCACCCCGTTCACCAATCTGCTGCTTCTTTGGCTATCACATAAACAGACTAGTGGTTTACTAGCCCGTTACGTGTAGGAGCTTATCTAACAGAACCCGCCCGAGTTTCTTTTCCCAGAGTGTCAGAATTGACAGAAGAAAAGGATGGATACAAGATGAAAATAACAAAAGTTGGTGTCCATAGCCCAGATGGTAGGCTAGGGAATTCTTCTAATAGTCTGTGCACAAGATAAAAGGAAATGTGTATGAATTCCAGAAGAGTGCAACCCAGATATGAAATGATAAGAAATATAAAAAAGTAAGGGATATTACTAACTCCACAAATGATTTCCGATTTCTTATCATTTCTTGTCTGGGCTGCACTCCACTTTTTATTTGATGTATAATATGTCAAGTCCCACTGGATCCTTTAGCTTTATCTGGTACCCTCTGACTTGGATGTCACAATGCCCCCCATGTCTTTGAGCTTTAATTGAAGACTTCACTGGCTTTTGGTGTAGTGTAGGACTCCACGCTTGTGGGTCACACTGAGACACCAGGTGAGTTAGTTCTGGTCTTATTTTTTTTATTTTTGCCCTTAGTCCATCCTTTTTGATATTGAGTTGGCCTTCTTACCCTTAATCTGTTCCTTTTTTGATACTGATTTTATAGCTATAATACTTGAAGTTATACTAAAGCTAGACTTCAGCTTCATAATATCTGCATAACTAACAATTTAGACATAACCCAGGATGAAGCAAGCTAATAGGTAATACCACATTTAAAGGACCCTCTGATTTTGGGAAAAATTCTGTCTTGGGTTCGAAGGTGAGGAAGTATATTTCCTGCCGTTGTTCTCTGCTGATGTCCCTCCAATCCACCAATTTGGGAAGTCCAACATGGTCACTGCAATTTTCTAGTTACCAAATGCACACTGTTCGCTGCTCTCTAATTGGCCAGAATTGTTCATGTGACCACTGCTAGCGAACGAGGGAGCAAGTATACTGCTTTGGCAGTCTAACATTATCAATGCATTGTGGGGATTAGGTTGTCTGAAGATTGCATTGGACATCTTGGGCAGCTGAAAATGGCATCTGAAACCAATGAATCAGAGGGATAGCAGTACAGAAGACTAACAGCAGGTGATATAACTGCTCCCTCGAGTCTCAGGAAAAACTTTTGTCCCTCAACTGTAGGGTCACTTAAGGGTCTTTCATGAAACCTGATAATCAGGCGCATATGTTCAACCAAACCTTCATCTGCCTAGTCATTGGGCCATATAAATGTACCAACCTTCAACTGACTCATTTGTTGTCTGTCTATCTTGTTTCTGCAAGCCTAAAAATTCTTGCTGATCTGCTACACACCTCCTTGAGCAAAATGTAAGATGTGCAGCCAATCAGTGAAAGCAGTATGGGGACAAGCAATTGTATTTAAGGGTTTAATGGCAAAAATTATTGAAAATCTATGCTCAGCATCCAACCACTCAGGATCCATGGCAATGAGCTGATAGCCCAGCCCACTGTCAGTGCAGGGGAAGTGCCCTAGCTGGCTTTACTTCCATTGAAATCAATGGGAGCTAAAGCGACTATTACACTTATGTGGCCATCCCCAATTTTCGGGCCAGCACTCGTTACCACATGTAGATGGTGTGCCTTTGTAGATAGAATCATAGTAAAGCTTGCTGGTAATGAAATTTGTTACAAGGAAGATCTAGATACTGTTTTCAAGGATATTTTGAAGGAATGTGAAGTGCTGAGCGAGAAGCTCAATCCAGTGGTGTTCTCTGCCTGACTAAATGCTATGCACGAGCGCTAACGACCTTAGCAGTAATATCAGTAATGTTTAGACTACCACCATACCGCCTGAATGGGACTTTAGCTAACAATATTAGTACAGGTAAAAGGTGTTACAAAGGTAAGCCCTATATGTAGGCAGGAAGTCTGACTTTTTTAAAGCTTATCCTGGACAATTCTTTAGAAACGTGGGAGGTGTTTAGTGTTAGGGGACATGGCTATCAGACTTACTATAATATATGCAAGAAGCTGAAAACCACACTAGCTCCTGGCTAGTGTATATTCAGCTTTAGTGTTTGGACAGCTTGTAAGATGCACCAAATGTATTAGGGCCCATTTACACGCAAAGACAATCCTTCAAACAATTGAAAGATTGCATAAAGTGTTAATGGACACTAATGTCTATTAACACTTTATTATCTTCATTTGTATGTAAAAGGGCCTCTGGGAGCTGTTTGCAGAGCGTAGCATGTGGTCTAAGCTCTGCACACAGCTGCCTTGTTCTCACACGGGCTGTCAGCAGAATACAATGTAATCTCTGACTCCCGTGCAAAACACATCATGCGATCTGTGTTATCTCTCTCTGGTTGAATGATGGATTTTAAGCTCACCTTAAAATTATCATTCAGCCAAAGATTGAACGATGGCGGTGTTTACATGCAACGATTATCACTCAATTGCCATCGTTTGAACAAATTTTGAGCGATAATCGTTTCATGTAAATGAGCCTTTAAGAGTGCCTTATGTTTAAATTTTTGCCAACACTTCCAGGTAGCCTTGAAGTTTCCTAGTATACAGCAGACTTCCTTATCTCACAAACTATTTTGCTAGCACTGCAGCAGGGGAACGATTTGGCAAGCAAAGCCAATAAGGGCTGATCCCATTTTGCGGAGCACATTGGGGCTGTCACTATGTATAGTAGCTGGAATACTTATTGGGGGTGTTTGATCTAATGTTATGAATGCTTGACCAATATTTGAGGGTAAGTCTTTTTACTCCATTCCTAAAGTATCCCTTAAAATGATTCTTGAACATTATAAACTATTGTATATCTAGAGAAGTTATCTACTCAACTGTATCAAACTTGTTAGATTCCTGTCATCCAGTTGTGATAAAAGAAGATTAGAGTTGTTGCGGGTATGCATGTTTTTACATACACAAGGGAAAACCGATTCTAAAGATAAATTAGGGTTTTTCCATTCATTGCATAATGTAAAATATTATTGAAAAATAAATAGAGGGTAACAGAGAGTAGATCTGTGTATGGTATACACATCCACTCTTAATGTTGTGTTTTCTTTGGTTTCGCACTTAACGCCCCCTCTTTTTTCTCTTCCACTTGTCACATACATTTGTTTCTACTTCACATCATTAGCTTGAAGTCATTTTTGTCCTGTTGCTATGCTTCATTGTGTTAGAAATTAGTATTCCCAAATGAGACAATTTTAGCATTGCTGAGAACACTATCAATTTCCCAGCTGAAAACAACTATCTATTTTTGTTCTCTCAACTCGAGGAAAATAGAATACCAGATTTGTTTGAGGAATAGAACTTTTCACATTTGTAGTCTAGCTTAGTGAATTAGCTAATAAAAAGTGACATACGCTTTATAAATTTAGGAATGAACGTCTACCAAAACCCGGAAGCCCTGTCTTTGGGCAAAAGCCAATTAGTTCTGCTACATCCCAGGTGCCAAATTCCCACATAGCTCTGTAATGGTCACAACTGTCTGCCAAGAAGAGAACAGTATGCCTAAGTCATGCTATACAGTATGCAAAGCAGAATACATTAGGGGGTTGATGATGTGTTCTCTTTAAAAGGACATCAACTAAATTAACTAATTTAAATGTATTTTAGCAATATCTAAATAATACTGAAGGTTGAGATGTGAAGTAGCATGTTTTTTTTTACATCTCCGCTGTAGCTGCAATGCCAATTTACCTGTGAGTTGAACAGACTGGTTTTAAGTACACATTTCCAAACTGCTACTGACTGGTCTATTAGTTCCACTGGAATAGTTGGCAACCGCCCCCCACCCCTTCCCCCTTCACTCAAGAGTGGCATTCCAGTGGGGCAATATTTAAGAACAGGAAGAAAATGCTCAGACAAAACATCTTTCCAAAGGGAATGAAATCAATTGTTCATGAGGTTTCGCAGGGTGTGTGTGTGTGGGGGGGGGGGGGGGGGGGGGGGAGGCTATCCGGTTAAATGTTTAGGGGAACCATATAAAAGAGCCAAAACTGAGGATTGTTCAAGGTTAATTATGATCAAGAGTAACGCAGTAAATAGAGATGAGCCGGCATACTCGTTAGGGACAATACTCAAAGGAGTATCGTCCTTTTTGAGTACCTGCCTGCTCATCAGAAACGTTTCGGGTGCCGGCAGGGATGAGCGGTGGGTTGCGGGAGTGAGCAGGGGGAGCCGGGGCGTCGGGGGGGGAGAGAGAGATCTCCTCCCGCTCCCCCCCGACAGCACCCGAATCTTTCCTGACGAACAGGTAGGTACTCGAAAAGGACGATACTCGTTTGAGTATTGTCCCTTAACGAGTATGCTTGCTCATCTCTAGCAGTAAACACAAAAAAGTGATCCGCTGCATAGGATCTACGATGGCTATACTCATCAGGTCGTAAATATCATGAAGAAATATTGTCCAATTTTAACAACAGATTTGAACCTAGAAGGGGCCATTACCCACTACCCAAGCATTATGTATAGAAGAGGTCAGAATTTGCATGATCATCTAGTGCATAGCCTGTTTGTCAGTCCCCCTGCCCTAAATAGTCAACTACCCCAGTCCAGACATACTGGCTCTCATCCCTGTGGGAGATGCTCTTTCTGTCCACTTACCATGAACGCCTCTATATTCGTCAATCCAGTAGACTGCAAAATTTATCAAATAAAACAGGAAAAAACATGTAGCAGCACAGGCATTATATATGAGGTAGGATGCCCCTGCCTTAAGATATATATTGGTAAGACAGTTCAAGAACTTAAGAAGCACATTTCTATACAACTGAACTCTATACACATGAAAATGGACACCCTCCAATGCCAGGCATGGTAATGGATGTCATGTAGGTGATGGTACTCAACTAATATTCTAGGGCATTTGTCAAATAGAACTGGGTCCCTGTAAGGGAGGTCTGGGCAAAAAATTGCTACATGATGAGGTGTGCTGGATCTTCCACCTTAGGAGTAAGAGCCCGTTAGGCCTACCTGAGGGATTTTCTTATTCATTTGAAATCAGCTTTTGGAAATGCTATTCAGTCACTTCCACGAATTGTATAACTATTGATAAGGCTTTTGCTATGTAATACAGCACCCCCAAAATCATCTAACACCTTTTCATGTGGCCAGTGTAGAGCACTGAGGTCCCGAGACAGGAGGGCATAGTACATACTAGTATGCCTTAGGAGTCGCTCAATATAAATAGATGCATAGCCTATCATAATAATAATGAAATGTTCACTTGCACTAGAAGGCTTTCAAAATGATATATTGTCTTAATTATGGGGACCTGTCTAGGTGTTTATGGAAAACATCAGGATTACCTATGGGCTTAAGCTACATTGAATTGTTCTGCATTAGTAACATGGAAGATGCAGTATACTATGGAATACTCTCAAACATTGGCAATTTAGGGCCTGTGTCACCTGCAGCTCTGTCGGTACATGCTAACATCCTTTTTAGCTATAGGTGTAATGTGTGTGCGTAATAGTGGATAGTGTAATAGTCTCTAACTGGTCAGTCAAATGGGAGAATCCTCACTCATGTAATATAACAGCTGTCATTTAGGTGGGTGCACCTCTAGTAACCCGAGACCCCTGAGGACAACCCTACATTGGCGAAACATGCTGGGGTGGTTTTTGTGTTTCTCTTCGCTCAAATCCTCAGATCTGGCAATGTTATTTAGGCAGAGTCATTAGTCTGTAGCAGTGACCTGCTTGATATCTTATGTAGCTGCTAGCTATTTAGGAGCGCTCTATAAAAGCACAGCATGCAGCATATTGCAGCAGCACTGAATGATATATAGTATAGGTGGCTCAGCACTCCCAGGTTTGCTAGGCAGGTATTGTATTTTTAATTCCTACGCCTCTCAGTATTTCCATTTAGTACAATAAAAGTTAGATTTTAATGAGGGTATTCAACCAGGGTGTTTCTTGTCCTTTGGGCAATTTTGGTGTTAATAAGCCTGGTATACACACTGAAAAGAAATGAACTGCCTAGACAGTAAAAAAACTCTGCGCTCCTGACTTCTTAGTGGGATAATTTATCACTCCAGCAATTTTAAAACATATACATGGGAAACAAAGGGAAAACAGATATAGATAGAGAGCAACTCCTATCTACTGGCTAAACAAATAGGGAATACATACAACTCATTTCTGCACTCTAGGGCGCCTTTCTCAAGTACACAATGCCATTGTCCTTCTCCAAATAAATAGGATAGAAGAAGAGGATGGACTTCTATTTCCAGATATACTAGGACTGTGGGTGCTGAGCGGGTCAATCCCAGTATGTACCTCTCAGTGCCTGGTGAGTCTATTCTTTTTGAAATAAGTACTTGTTATATTCCGATCCTTCTGGCGCTTTCCCATATACTCCATATACTAACTCGGTATACACACTGAGGCACTTTTTGTATACTTTATCGTCTATAAGTTGACATGTAATGTTCTTCCAGCAACTGTTCTATCTGGCATAAATCATCAGCTCACTATTGTACCAGTATAGGGCTGAGGGTACAGATATTATCATTACATGTTTTACAGCACCATTAATTCTAGGGCGATAAACATATTATAAGGAGTTGAAAAGACTTGTGTGATTAGAAGAAAAAAAATGGCTGTGCATGTGATAAAGTAGAAGAGAACGCATCTTTACCTGTCTTCAGCCCCTTCATATACAGCTGAGTGGCTAAGACAGCCACCGAAAGTCAGGTGACCATTGCAGCCAGTCAGAGCTGGCATCCTGGATGCCATGATCACAGGAGTTTCCTAAGATCTCTGATTGGCCACAGCAGTCACCTGACTTTCAATAGCTGTTTGTTAAAAATGTTCATCTTGTAATCACACAACCCCTTTAACCTCTTAAAGGGGTTGTCTCGTGGCAGCAAGTGGGGTTCAGCACTTCTATATGGCCATATTAATGCACTTTGTAATATACATTGTGCATTAAATATGAGCCATACAGAAGTTATTCACTTACCTGCTCCGTTGCTGGTGTCTCCGTCTCCATGGCTCCGTCTAATTTTGGGGTCTTCTTGCTTTTTTAGACACGCTTGCGCAGAAGGGTCTTCTCCTTCTGGTCGGTCCGGGCACGAGCGGTGTTCTGGCTCCGCCCCCTTCTATGCGTCATTGCGTAGCTCCGCCCCGTCACGTGTGCCGATTCCAGCCAATCAGGAGGCTGGAATCGGCAATGGACCACACAGAGCCCACGGTGCACCATTGGAGAAGACCCGCGGTGCATCGTAGGTGAAGATCCCGGCGGCCATCTTGGAGAAGGAAGAAGTAGGAAGAAGGAAGAAGTCGCAGAGCGGGGATTCACGTAAGTAATATATATATATATTTTTTTTAACACATCCCTTGGGTTTGTCCTGCGCCAAACGGGGGCCTATGCAAAAAAAAAACGTTTCGGCGCGAGACAACCCCTTTAAGGACATGGCCTATTTTGGGCTTAAGAACGCAACAATGTTTTTGAGATAAGGGCTTGTTTTCTGCGTTGCGAACTATAGTTTTTATTGGTACCATTTTTGGGTGCATATAATGTATTGTAAAACTTTAATTTATTTTTTTTGAGAGAACAGGGAGAGAACACATGAATTCTGCTATTGTTTTTTATTTTTATTTTTTACAGCGTCAATCAAACAGCATAAAAGATGCAATACATTTTTTCTGCAGGTCAGTACGATTACAACAATACCAAAAACATTAGAATTTTTTTTAGGTTTTTCAACTTTTGCACAATAAGGGCGCCCACCCACTGGCGATTTTTTTTTTCTTTGCGTTTTGCGTTTTTTCTCAAGAGCAATTAGAATTGAATGTACTCCTGTCCACTGGCGTTTTTTTTTTGCGGTGCGTTGCGATTTTTAACATAGGAACTGTCAGTTGCATATGTGTCCTTATTTTTCTCCTAATGCACCCATGATTGTCAATGGAAATTAATGGAAAAGGCGCGAAAACGCTGCAAAAACGCCGCAAAAAACGCCGCGAAAAATGCACGGAAAACGCGGCAAAAACGCGCCGAAAACGCTGCGTTTTTCACGCACGAAAATCGCAAACGCCAGTGGGTGGGCGCCCTAAAACCCCCTTTTTTTTGCAAATTATAATTATTTTTGCATCCTTGCATTCACAGTCACATAACTTTTTTGTTTTTCAATGGAGGAGCTCTGTGAGGGCTTGTTTTATGTGTCACAACCTACAGTTTTTTTTTTATTTTGGGGTACATACGTTTTTTTTTTAATTGCTTTTATTGGGCTTTTGTGGAGGTAAAATGAATAAAATAAGCATTTTGCCTCAGTTTTTTTAATGGTTTTTTTTATGCATGTTAATTAGTGTGCTCAAATTAATAGTACAGGTCGTTACGGACATGACGACACCACATATGTGGGGGGTTTGTTATTTTTTTATTTTTTTCATATAAATAGGGGAAACTGAGCAAAAAGGGTTTTTTAAATTATTTTTTTACTTTTTTTTACACTATTTCTTTCTTTTACACACTGTTTAGGTCCCTGATGGGGACCTGATCCATTGCAGCTATGATCGCTATGGTAAGGCATTGCAGGACTTTTGTACTGTAATGCCTTATCACTGGTTATAGCGATCATAGGCAATGGCAAAGCAGGACACCTGTATCTAACGTTCTGTTGCCATGGCAACCCGTCGGCCCTCTGCGATTATGTCACGGGGTCCAATGACATCACAGAGGGAGCGCGCTCCCTTGTGAATCCTCTACACACCGCGATCTACATAGATCACAGCATTTAAGAGGTTAACAGCAGGGGTCACTGTCTCGATGCACCTCCGCTGTTGCAGCGGGAGGCCGGCTATCAATAACAGCCAGCTCCTGCTGCTGGATGGCGCAGGAACTTTTCAGTTCCCGCAAGATCCACATGATGTAAGGTTACGTCATGTTGCTTTAAGTACCACCCTGCCATGACGTAACCTTATGTCCTATGGCGGGAAGGAGTTAAAGGGGTTTTCAAATTATAGAACAATATTGCAACAATAGCTCCAGTTGTCTGAAAATAGCAAATAAAGCAGTACTTACAGGTCCTCTGTTGTCCTGCCACCTTCCCAGTGATTGTTGTGGAAGATAATATCAGTGGAAGTCAATCAGATACTGTAGTATCACTGGCTTCTCTCCTAGCATCAGTACTCACATCCTCGCACCACAATTCCATGAATTCAGAAAGCAGACATTGCAACCTCTAATTGGCTGCAGTAGTCAGCTGATTTCCACAGATGTCATCTTGCACAACAATCACCTGAAGGACAGCAAGACTATGGCGCTGGATCCTCACGGCAGAGGATGGGCAGGTGCTGTTTTGTTTGTTATTTTAAGACAACCCCTTTAAGTACATTACATAGGATAAAAAAGGACAATAAACAAAGTAAATTGGTGATAAAATGATACCAAAAAAGAGTGGATCCTGCCCCTGGGGGCTTAAAATTTACTACATGAGGAAAGTGAGAAGTGTTATAGTGGTATAGAGGCAACAGGAGTATTGTAGTTTGCAGATTACATGTAGGGAGAGAGTGGGAGATTAGGTCAAAGACATCTAGAGAGGGCAAGTTGTTTTTGGCCTTGTAGGTCATCACTAATAGTTTGGATTGAATTAATTAGGAAATGAGTAGTCAGTGAAGGGAGAGGTGGGCTAACTGAGAAGCAAAATTGAAAATTCATTGGAGGGTCTCAAGATGGGAGGGAAGATATTGCAGTAGTCTTGGTGGGAAATGATGAGGGCATACAATAGCATTTTATAGACATGAGGCTGAGGAAAGAGTGGATTTAATGTGGAGGCAGCAGGAGGTGGTAAGGGCTTGTTTTTTTTGTTTAAAGGCTAGGGTATAATGATAGGTTATCTCAAGGCAGCAGACTTGTGAGACTGGGAAATGTGTAAAGTCATTAAATGTGTTTGATAGTTCAGGTAAGAAGGTTGAGTGGGATGATGGAAAGTAGTGCAAGTAGGCTCACAAGTCCAAACCCAACCTTCTGTACTTATTATAATCGATCTAGAGAAATAATTAAGGCTACATGTGACCCTCACATTATGCCTAGGACAGGGTATGAGGGGACTGTATGACACATGGACTGTGCATCAAACAAACATAATACAGTGTATCAATTTTCACAGGAAATTTGACATAAATTGAAAATTAACATTTTATGACAACCTGCTAAAATATCTTTCTTATTTCAAAGATGGTAAATCCCAGACTCTGCTTTTTAACACTTAAGGTCTGCCGTGTTCCTGTCGTCTATATTTTGCTAAAATCTACAATAAGTTTGTGTGTGAGCAAGAAAACTAAATTTTTTTGTTTACAGAATTCCAAATCTCCTACTTCCTTTACATAACCTCTACAGTTAGATTAAAATGTATGGACGCCTGCAGTCACCACTAGGGGGTGCCTACTGAAGACAGATTTGTACAGCTGCTATTGCATTTAATGATAACCCTGTCTTTACTTAGTTCCATCTACTGGTGACAGCAGACAGCCAGAATTGTAGCATGTATTTCTATGTGTGAAGTATAGCAGAGGATTTAGACCTCTATATCAGAAGAAAAGAGCTCCAACCTTCTATAAAGATATATTAAGAAATGAAAGCACAGAATTTAGTACCAATTTATGTACAGAGTATACAAAATGAAACTAGTTACACCTTATGACATGGGTGAGGAACGCTATCTTTTCTCCTTATAGAGAGCACCTAGAAGGTGAATGAGTGAGGATACGTATAAGGCCTTTCATGCTCCTCTGGGTAATATGCAAATAAGGGAGATGGAACAATACTTCTACAGTGCCACCTATTAGAAGGCAGAATTCCTGCAAGTCAATGTTAGACTCTTTATACAAGCCTTGTAACATTCCCAGCCATTGTTACAAGGCTTGTATAAAGAGTTTAACATTGACTTTCAGGAATATTGCCTTCTAATAGGTGGCACTGTAGAGGTATCGTTTCATCGCCCTTATTTGCACTTTATGACATAGTATTGATGATGATCAAATAGTCTAAATTGCACATAAGGAGAAACAATGTTGCAAGCAGGTAATTATAAATGTTTAGGATGCTTTATTGGCGATGTACTATTGCTCTGTGTATAATAACCCTGTAGCCTTCTTCTCATCTGAACTCTAGAATACCCTTTTAATAGATACATGCAAAATTGCATTGCACGGCCAATTATAGTAAAAGCTGCACTACATCTAACTTAAAGCTCTTTACGATCGTTATTGTTCCACATTCACCTATGGCACATACATCTGCCAAATATAAAAGCACAAAAATGTAAAATTGCTAAAAGTACTTGTTAAATGTGCCTGGACAAAAAGTACAAAGAAGGCATGTTCTCACTAGTATGAATAGGTGTCCATGCTTCGATACAAAATACATGATTGTTGAATCGGGAGTGAATGTGACCCAGACCAAAACGGAAGCTTGAACTGTGCACTAGTGGCTTAATAAGTGTTATGTTACCCTTTCAAAATACAATACTGAGTCAAAGGATACATGTAATGAAAAGGATCTAGTTTTCACTCTGCCGTTATTCTGCATTCTTCCGTGAGGTTGACAGCAGGATACTTGATAAAGTCTAACAATCCAGGCTTCTCAAGCACTCTCTAAAATGCAATTTACATATGTCCTTTACTGTCAGGCAGAAGAATTAATACTCCTTTGTGTGACAGTGTTGCTACAGGCATAAAAATAGAGCCGGCAAATTTAGGTCACAAGTCCCAAAAAGAATCATGTCAGCACTCCTGTGATATGGCTCCAGTGCCAAAAATTAGTGCTTAACTTTTGCTAAACTTTGATTAAAATATCAAAGTCAACTGAAATAAAAGGACTAAAATAAAGATTTTTTGCTTTGAGAGGAGTCACATGGAGAAAGTGATGCAGTATTTTGGAATAATAATTTTTTTCCTTTTTGAATAAAATGTGGATTTTGCTCTTTGATGATTTCCAAAAGGAATCATAAAATGTATAAATACTAATGTGATGCTTTTTTGATGTAATTTGATATTTTAGTGCTGTTACCACTTTAAAAATGCGTAATAGTGTAACTCACATTAGTTATAATTAGTAAAGTATTTAGAGTCGTATTTAGAGTTCATGCTGCACTAGGCACCGTTAGTGCTCATGCCCCCTAGTGGTGAGTCAGGTTAAAGCTGCTACCCATATACTGAAGATACCTGTCAGGCAGACACTCGTTAGGATCATAGCTATCGCTCCCAACTCCCTCGTACATATGGAGGTCTAGCAAATGCGTATAAACAATGGGAACATGTATAAGACAAGCAAGTTTACTACATAGATGCAATATTAGAAGGAAGTTTACTATAGGTGCAATAACAGAAGCAAGTTTATAAATTTAAAAAAGGCAGAAAAACTCACTTAATGCGCTCCATCCAACTGTATCAACAAGTGAAAATCTTACTTGATGTGGGGTGCCTGGACTCCTGGCACCCCAATATCCAAAGAAGCAGGGAAATTCCAACGATGCAGGGGTATACTTCATAAAACAATTTATTACACACACACAAAGGTAAGTGAGTAGATATCGCAACGCGTTTCGGCTTTTTGTAAGCCTTTTTCAAGCATAGGGGACACATGTCTGGTACTTCCTATTTATAGCTGACATACTCTGAAGGGAAGGGGAAGGGGAGGAGTTTCAGTCTAAACAATCACTATATGCAAACCCTAAACAATGTATATTTTCTAATAGGTGGTATCCCATCCTTATTTAAAATAGTATACTATTATGGTTGTTTTTAAATTATATACAAACTATGTATATCAAGCGGTCCCCTTACGGAGACACTGCGCTATTTAACCACGTGATCGGAACTCAGGGAGGGGGGGGGGGAAATAATATGGTGTTGCACCACAAGAGGAAACGTACCCCCGAGCCGATCCGGCCTGAGCCAATCAGGGGCAAGTTTGACTCACACCCCCTTCACACCCACTGCAGGCCGGACGCTCTGAACTCCGTCTGCCGGGACAAGGTGAGTATATATATATTTTTAATTTTTACACCTTTCTGGATGAATTGCAGGGAAGGGCTTATATATTTAAGCCCTTCCCGACAATTCATCCTGCGCTCGCCGGTAGCCCATTGCTTTCAATGGAGCTGGCTGTATTGCCGGCTCCATTGAATTCAATGGGCAAACATCGTTCTTCTCTGCTACAGCTGTTACAGCTGTGGCAGAGAAGAATGATTTGTCTTCTATATGTTCTCAATGCGGTCGGCGCTGCTGCCGCCGGCCCCATTGAGCGCATATGGAGAAGAGAACAGGAATCGCAGATCGCACCGATTTCTGTTCTATAATTTATCGGACGAGCGCATAAAAAACGCTCATGTGTCCGATACCATTGCAAAGCAATGGTTTTAAAAAATCGCCGGACGCATGCGCATGCGCAAATCGCGCGAACAAACGCCCGTCTGACTAAGGCCTCAGTGTGAATCTTGGAAAATTGAGCACTTTTAGTGACATTAAGCAAGGCTTGTTTATTGGTGCTATGTTAGCTGGGGGCAGTACTTCAAAAGCTGCCAACCTTGTAGGGTTTTCTCATACAATGGTGTCAAGAGTATACAGACAATTGTGTGAATGAGGAAAAATATGCAGTGAAAAGGGATCCTAAGAATGTTAGCATCTTATCAACAAAGGAATCAGAGGAGGATGTAAAATGTTACTTATTTTCTTTTAAATATCTTTTTATTGAAATTTTTTGTGCATATGGAAGACTTACCTGTGCTGATATTGACATGTGGTGAGGGATATAATTCTGCAGTATGTTAATTCAAATATAATGTATATCAATAGCCCCTCTGGTGCTCCAGCGTTCCTACCTGTTTGTTTTTTTTTTGTTTTTTTTTAATGGCCCTGTCCTTTTTATAAGGATGGAGGTAAAAATTATATGTGTGATAAGCCACGCCCCTAACCCCCTTCCCTGACCACACCTTGGGGCTCCACGAGAAACTTGTGCTTCATAAAGGGCTCCATGGGCTCCACTGCAGTAGACTATAAAATTGGCAGAAAATTATAAAAAAATCTAGAACAGACAACAGATAAGAAATCTATTACTTGCTACACATAACATAAGCAGTTGCAACAAAAGTCCATATGCTATTGTTTTCCAATTCTAACTGTTCAGTTTTGTCCAACTCTTATGTAGGCAAGTCATTCATTCAGCAAGAGCTGTCTATGATTGGCTGAGCGCCTCAGTGTGCTGATAGATCAGCACTACAGAGTCGGGGACAGCGCCGAGAAGACGCCTCTGAGCCCCGGCAGCTGAAGGGAGGGGATTATGTATTTTTTCTGTTTTTTTACACTACTTTTACTGTTTTTTCAGGGAAGGGCTTATATTTAAAGCCCTTCCCTGAAATCCAATGATAGGTGCCGGCAGCTAGATCCTCTACCGCAGCTGTCATGTGTGACAGCTGTGGTAGGGAATTGAAGAACTCCTCTGCTGGATCTGTCACAGATGTGGCAGATGTAGCAGCAGGGAATTCTTTCTACTAGCGGGGATGAAGGAAACATCTGCCTCATGCGGCAGATGTGTTCTGCATCCCCGCGGGGGACATGGAAGCGGCGGAGAAGTTTCTTTTTACATTTTTTTTTTACACTAAAATTATTGTTTTTTAGGAAAGGGCTTATATGTAAAGACCTTCCATGAAAAACAATTCAGGGGTGCCAGCAGACCATTGTTTTCAATGGAGCCGCCGGCAGCAGCCGCGGAGCATTGAAAAATGGTCGAGTCTCCCATTGACTTCAATGAGGTTCGGTACTCGAAACGAGCCCTCGAGCATTACTAAAAGCTTGGCTTGAGTAACGAGCACCTGAGCATTTTGGTGCTCACTCATCTTTACTTCCCACCTCTGAATGTGACCATCGTCCAAGTCTATGCACCAAGAGCAGATGCCTCAGAGCAGAATATTGAGATATTCTATGCCCAGGTCTAAAGTGCATTCAACAGAACCCCAAGAAAGGGCATTATCTACATCATGGGTGATTTCAACACCAAAGTTGGAGAAGGAGAGGATGCAGGAGTTGTCAGTCAACACAGACTAGGGGAGAGGAATAATGTAGGGGCCATCTTGTGTAATTCTGCCAATAAACAAGTTTAGAATCACCAACATCTTCTTTACCCAGCTGAAATGACACCGGTATACCTGGACATCCCCAAATGGGAAGCATTGCAACCAAATCGACTATACCCTTTGACAGCAGAAAGGAAAATATTCAGTTTTCTCTGCAAAAACAAAGTGTTTCCTACCCGTAAGTTGCCCATACACTTACAATGACTGCATTAGGCTGACAGCTGTTCTTCTTGACTCCTTCATAGACATGCACTCTCTGCTTGGCCAATCATGGATGTATTTTTAGTGAAGAGAGAATAATAGGCTGCTGTCAGACACATTGCACCTGGCAGCAGATTATCTCCTACAAGAAACCAGGATTGAGCAAATTGAAATTTAGTGCACCCATTTCTTTCTTCCTCCCAAACCAGCCATCAGGAGATGGTCAGAACATCTCCATACACATTAGACACCTGATCCTGCTAAGTAGAGATGCGCAAACCTTTGAAAATTTTAGTTCGGACAATTTACCAAATTTTGGTTCAGTCCAAATTGGTTTGAACTGAATCTTCCCTAGTAATAATGATGCTAGCAAAACAGTGGTGGTGGTTCCTCTTCTCCAGTGGCTTAGTGGTTAACACTGTTGCCTTCCAGTACTGGGGTCCTAAGATTAAATCTGACAATATCTGCATGGACTTTGTATGTTCTCCCTGAGTTTCATGGTAATCACATTCATTTAACTCCATGCCGATGTTACCCTTGGTCATATTTGAGCATAGATCCCCATTACTCAAAGCAATCGCGCTAACCGCTGCAGGAGAAGATGAACCATCACCATCTTCACGTTCTTCTCCTACTCCTATGGGTTCACCTAGGACATACTGTTCGGATTCACTGTGAACCAACCTCTTAGCAAAGTTTGACCCAAAACATGGTTCAACTGGGTTGATTCGCTCCAAACTGCTGATAAAATTGCTAGATTTGATGGATCTCCTTCTAATGCATATGATCATATTTAGATTAGCCTCACCTCTCCTTACACTGTAGCAATGTGACTGGTGATCTTCACATTTAGGTGTGTTTTAGCATGCACGCCATTAAGTAATCTAATCAATAGGCAAATGCAAAAGTCAAACATCAAAGTCAATTGTGTGTTACACAGAAATTTCAGGGCTTATTATATTTTAGAAAGCAACATAAGTCTCAAGCTGAGAAGGCGAAAATTATTTCTAAGCAGGAGAGCCACGCAAGTGAACTGCTTGAGAATTGCCTGTTGTTGGTCAGTGTTCTGTACACAGTTAATGAAAAATTATATTTACCTCCAATAGAGCATCCAAAGGCAAATACATATTCTGCCAGAGGAATAAATTAAGATAAACACTTCAACATTTTTCAGAGATCAAGAAAAAACAAACATTCATGGCTGTGAGTATGTATTCAATGTAGATTACTTTCAAGGACATGCAAATAGCAATACCCAAATGGCTTCTGGAACAGACAAATACAGAAAGATTTATTCATTTAAATAATAAAAAGCTTCGTCATTCCAGAATACGTCTTATCTTTTCTCACACTGCTAGGTTCAAGTACTATGTCACCTTTTATTTGTCCTTGAATAATGCCAGTGAACAGTTAGTGTGTTTTCGGAGATATGAATAAAATAGTTCAAGCTATGTGCCTCGGTGGATGATAAACCTGTGACATTTGTAAAATAGCAGTAGAACGCTAAATGCTTTCATGAAATTTTTCTCACAGCCAAATCAATTACTATTGAACATATGCAAAGTTGGCTACTTCCTCCTTCAGTGATGTCACCTTTGATGGCACACCCTGTGGCTTAAAGGGGTTGTTCAGTTGTAAACTATTGATGGCCTATCCTTAGATAAAATTAGATTGTTGGGGATCTGAAAACCAGGACCCCCTCTCATCAGCTGTTCACTCATAACTGAGCTGATCTCTGCTGGAAGCAGATAGCTCTGTTCCCACTGCAGGGACTAGGTTTGTATTACAGGCCATTGACGTCACTGGAAACTTTGCATGTTAACCAAGTCAAGCCAACGCAACGGGAACGTAGCTATTTTCTTCCTGCAGAAAATCTGCTCAATACGTGAGCACACCGGCCCAGCAAACAGCTGGCTGGGTCCTCGATGATGTATTATTAACCCTTTGCAATCCAATTTTGGATTCAGGGTTTCCTAGAGGGTTTTCTTTTTCTGCCACTACACAATGGCACTACCTGCTGGCTAGAGCCAGTACTGCGGTATTGGACATGCTGGAGAGGCCCCAGACAACAGAGCGGCCAGTAATATACAGTAAGAATACCCTGCTGGACGTTTTCCAACATCGGAAACTGTACAGCCTTCAATTAGAATGTCTTTAGATGTCAGACAGGGGATTGGAAAGGGTTAATGGTCTGTCCTTATGATAGGCCATCAGCAGTTTACAACTGGTCAACCTATGTTCAACTAACAATTGCATGACTTTCTATAGTGGGACATGGTATCTCTACCGGTCCATAGTATTGACTTGTAGGCCCATCTTGTACCATATTTCACCTCTGTGAGGCTAAGTATTCTCCTAGAGAACCAATGCCAGTTAGTGAAACCGGTAATCTTGCGGCTCCAAAGCAAAATTTAGAATGAGATTACACTCCATCATGACCTTTTTATTAGCAATTTAGATCAGCAGATAAAATGCCTCGGATAATTTTGGTTTCCACTAAGTCCATTTCATCTTTTGTCTCCTTTGCTCACCAAAGATTTGCTGCAAAATGTACCCATTTACTATCTCTTTCTATAGCGATAGCTGCACTTTAAGTCCACACTATTTCAAGCGCGGCACTCAGCCATGATTTTACTTTCACTTTTCTCCAACAGCAGCTTTAGCACACCCCATCATTAATGAGGTGTGCTAAATGCAAAATAGAACAGACAGCGCTTGAAAATCGATACCTTTCCAGCATTCGAGCACGTCTGCGAGGCTCCATTGACGTCAATGGGAACATTATACCACAATGATCAAAATGTCGTGGTAATCACGGTAAAAAATGTCTGTGTAAGAGTGGCCTAACTGTGAAAGAAGACAAGCCCCTTTTGGTGTTGTACCCCATAATGCCTGATGCATGGATAAGTACAGAATGGAACTATTGCAGACTATGGATGCCATATTATGGATCCATAACATGCTGTGTATGTGGTATTTACACATGAACTAGATTTCTATGATTTTTGCTTGTTTAATGGAAAAGAAATCCCAGTAACCCTCTGAGCTATAGGTTAAAATAAAGACTTTCCTCTGTATGATACATCCCTGGTGAATAAACAGACATTTGATTACAGATAGCAGATTATGTTTCAGGAGTATAAATGTAGTTGACTGCCAAGGAGACCTGACGTCAGTCAACTGAAACAGCAATCCTATGAGAGATACGTATATGTCCATGGCAAACCTGTGTACACAAATCCTGTACACGTCAAAACTGAGTTATTACAGATCCATATTACCATTGTATTCACCTCTAGATTAATGGTAAAGGTGTCCAGGCGTACTATGGTGCACGTCAACTTTACACTTCAGATTATCACAGTGGATTTCATTCCTTTCAATGGGAAGACTGAAATCCAAGGTGAATCTTTAGCAAAGTCCATGCCAAAATCTGCATGTAACACTGCAAAAATGGCTGGAAAATGAATCCACAACCCCAAGTAGATCTGAGCTGGTCAGAACTGAGGTCACATGATCATTTGAAGAACACGGCGTTGAGTTTCGGGCAGAAAGAAATAATTAACCAAGGTAACACTAACTCACTTATATATACTGGGGAATCGCTACATAATGAAAGAATAAAAAAAATCTCCAGAGTGGCCCTTTAACCCCTTCCCGCTCCAGGACGTACCGGTACGTCCTGGGAGCCTGGTACTTCCCGCAACAGGATGTACCGGTACGTCCTGGGGATAGCGCGAGATCACATAAGATCCCGCGCTATCCTGCAGCGGGAGCTGGCTGTCAGTCACAGCTGGCATCCCGCTGCAACAGCGGGGGGACATAGGAGATGCGCCCCCCGCTGTTAACCCCTTCTCTTCCGTGATCTAAGTAGATCGCGGCAGGGAAAGAGTTCACAGAAGGATCGCGTTCCCTCTGTGTCTCCGGCCGGTTCTCGCGATGATATCGCGAGAGCCCGGCCTGTCACCATGGCAACAGGACGCCAGACACTGGCGTCATGTATTGCCTGTGCCTATAATCGCTGTACAAGCGATAAGGCATGGCAGAGCAGTAGCTCTGACATGCCTTATGACAGCGATCATAGGTACAGTGCTGCAAGTCCCTCAGAGGGACTCAAATAGTGAAAAAAAAAAAAGAAAAGAAAAGTGTAAAAAAAAGAAAAATGTAAAAAAAAATGTAAAAAAACCCCTTTTTTATGCTTTTTCTAATATTAGCATAAAAAAGGGAAAAAATATTAAAACACCACATATTGGGTATTGACACATCCGTAACGACGTGTACAAAAAGTTTAACATGCTGTTTATTTTGTACGACAAAAAGCGTAAAAAAAAAACGCTAAAAAACAGAGGCAAAATGCTAATTTTTAGCATTTTGCCTCCCAAAAAATGCAATAAAAGTGATCAAAAAAGCCGTACATTCCCCAAAATGTTACCAATAAAAACTATAGCTCGTCTCGCAAAAAATAAGCCCTTATAGAGCTCCGTACATAGAAAAATAAAAAAGTTACAGGACTTTGAATGCAGCTATAGAGAAAAAAAAAATTACCGACCCGCAGAAAAAATTTAGTGTGTTATTTATGTTGCATGATTAACGCTGTAAAAAAAATAAATAAATCTATGGCAGAATTGATGCGTTTTCTCTCCCTGTTATCATAAAAAAAACAAAAAAACTATTTTACGATATTGTCTATGTACCCAAAAGCGGCACCAATAAAAACTACAGCTCGCCACGCAAAAAACAAGCCCTTAGGGTGCCTACCCACTTGCGTTTTTTTTTCCTGTGATGTTTTGTGTTTTTTCTCAAGAGCAATTAGTATAGAATGTGTTCTTGTCCATCTGGGGTTTTTTTTCCGTTTCGTGGGGTTTTTTCACATAGGAACTGTCAGTTGCATATGTCTCCTTATTTTTCTCTTAATGCACCCATGATTGTCAATGGAGGGCTGCAAAAAAAAGGCCCCGAAAAACGCACGGAAAAGGCGCAAAAAACGCGCGAAAACGCTGCGTTTTTCATGCGCGAAAATCGGCAACGCAAGTGGGTAGGCGCCCTTACACGGCCGCGTCCACGGAAAAATAAAAAAGTTATGACCTTTGAAAGATGGAGATGGAAAAATACCAAAAAATTGCTTGGTCCTCAACGCCAAAATAGGCCATGTCATTAAGGCGTTAAATAGAACCGAACTTTAGAAGTTCAGATTACACAGTTTATAGTAGTTTACAAAATAAAGAAGGCAACATTCTCATTCATGGGTAGTGTTACATTCTGAGGCACTTTACATAGTAAGCCATGCTAATTAAAAGTCTTGTTTCTATGCTTTGGTAAGCTCATGTGTTTGAAACCCCTCACTCATTTGGCAGCCAATGGAGGCACAGTCCTGCTGAAAATTCAGGCAAAATGGTGCAGCCATTCGCTGCCACAGATGGACAGGGTTTCAGCTGCAAGGGATATTATATAGTCTAATACAACACAGCTGGTTGGTGATAATGATGAAAACATTTTTTTTGTGGCACGATAACCCCATGATATACATTAATTTGTTATTTCAAGAAGGGATCTTACATAAGCTCTGGAAAAAAGCCATACACAACTGATTTCAAAAAAGCTTAGCACTGTGAGGTAGATATATAATGCATATTTGTCAATTTTCATGTTGTGATGACCAAAACTACCAAAATTGACCAATGTGTGTAAGGCCTCATGTCCACAGGCACGTACGGTTTTCAACTGTGGAATCCCGCAGTGGATACCACCCGTGTCCGCAGCCATGAGGCCTAAAAAAAAACATTTTCTTACCTGTACAGCTGCCGTGCGGGTCTTCTCCATTGTGGATGGATCTTTTTTTTTCTGCATGGTGGACGCGTTCCGGCGTGCCGGTTGTGTGCATGCATTGTGCTTTTTAAAAAAATCTCCTGCTTTTCCGCGGATCCGCGGCATGGACGCAGTGTCAGCTGAATCTGTGCAGCAGATTGGATGGCTTCCTTTGACTTCAATGGAAGCCGTCCATGCAGGAAACCACAGAAAATTGAGCAGGCTGCATTTCTTTATTTAATTACCTGCGGATGCCCAATGATTGTCTATGGGCATATTGAACTGTGGATCATCCGTGCAGGTGACCCGCAAGGAGTCCACAATTCAATTTTGCCCCTAGACATGGGGCCTAAAGGGACCTTTACATAGGTTGACTGTTGGGCACATAAGCACCCAGCAGCCATCCCTCAGACTGTTGGTCTTGTGCTTTCACACAGAGGCGATTGTCGTTCAGAGAATAAAGGTGGAGCAAGCTGGAAATGTCTTCCGCCCCTCCCAGCCCCCACCTCCATTCATTGCAAACAGGCTGTTGTTCGTAGAGAAGCCCATTTATATGGATCAATAGTTGCTAGGTTTTTAGGTGAGCCAAAAACCAAGTAACTCCGACAAGTGAGTGACCGCTCAGTTTCCAGTTGGTATCCGCGTTTACAGAGGATGATTATCACCCAAATTAGCTGTTTCCAGTAATTATTCGTGCAACAATTGCCTCGTGTAAGAAAACTTTTAGAAGGGGTGTCGTGTCTCCTTAAGGAGAGCACCCAAAAAGCGTGTGGAGACACCTAGGGGGTGAGTTGTTAGGGAGATGGCATCATCTCTCCCCAAAGAGAGCACCCAAAATGGGTGTGGGGACACCTAGAAGGTGAGTGATAAGACTTATATGGCCATGCAAGATCCTCTGGGTAATTTATGTAAATAAGTGAGATGAAATTACTACCTCTGCAACGGCACCTATTGGATGGCAGCATTCCTTTATATCAACATCAGACCCTTTACACAGATCTTTATAACAATGATTGGAAATAGGAAACCAAGCCAGAAAACCATACATAGACAGCTGTTTCGGGGTGTTTGCCCCTTAGCAGTGCACAGTAGGTTTCTGACTTAGCTCGTAAGAGGCCTGTGACGTGGGTCAGGAGGGATGTCGCAATAGGTGATGCTGCACAGGTAGTAATACTATCTTCCTTATTTGCATAAATTACCCAGAGGAGTTTGCATGGCCTTGTAAGTCTCCTCGCTCACCTTCTAGGTGTCCGTACACCCCTTTTGGCTGCTTTCCTTGGGGAGAAACTATGCTATCTCCCTACCAACTCACCCCCTAGGTGTCTCCACACACTTTTTGGGTGTTCTCCTTAAGGAGACACAACACCCCTCCTGACCCGCATCGCAGGCCTCTTACCAGCTAAGGCAGAAACCTACTGCACACTGATGAGGGGCAAACAACCCAAAACAGCTGTCTGTACATGGTTTTCTGGCTTGGTTTCCTATTCCCAATCAATGTCATAAAGGCCTGTATAAAGGGTCTGACATTGATATGAAGGAATCTTGCCATCCAATAGGTGGCGCTGCAGAGGTAAGAATTTCATCTTCTTTATTTGCAGGAAACATTTTTAAGAATATGTGTGACATTATACTCTCATTATTAGATAAATCTTTTAAGGGAATTTTTATGATACCTCATATAAATGATGATCTACATCAGTTTCATCTTGTTAGATCTGTTTATTGCAATCTTACAGTTCAAAAAATAACATAATTTCTCAATTTTATTGAGATCAGCAGACTTCCCAGGGCACTTCAGCACCCTGAACACAAGTTAACAGAAAGTTGCTTTCACCTGAAAGAGTTATTGTTAGGAGTACACAGTTATGGCCCTTCTACACGGGACAACAGTCAGGTAAACGACTGCTCGAGCGCTGACGTCACTGCTAAGGTAGTTAGGGCTTGTGCAGAACATTTACACTGAGAGACTTCACCGTTGCTGGTATAAAAAAGATGGTTAACCAGCAGCACAAACCATTTGATACTGAAATCAGTAAGGCAATCAGTCTGCAAAACCCACAGGATTACGAACCAACAATTCACATGAAGTCAATATAGAAGCAAAGTTGGTGCAGCAAATATCCTCAGATATCCTTTATTCTTCTGCGACGAGTAAAACAACAGCAACGTTTCGACTCAATAGGAGTCTTTGTCAAGCCGACAAAGACTTGATAAAGACTCCTATTGAGTCGAAACGTTGCTGCTGTTTTGCTCATCACATAGGAATAAAGGATATCGGAGGATATTTGCTGCACCAACTTTGCTGCCCTGTCTCTTCCATATAGATCACGGGCTTCTCATTGTCTTCATACTCAGTGTTTCACCTCCTACGTGAAGCGCTGAACGGGGAACGTTTACACTGAATGACAAGCCTGCGATCCAGCGATGGTTTTTATGCTGGTTGAAAGTCAGCCATAAGAACCTGTGAACAAAGAGCGAGCATTTTTCTTTTGCATTTTCACTACAAGATTATTGCTCAAATTTGTTCATTTCAACAAAGTTTGATCGACAATCATCCAGTGTAAATGGCCCATAACTCTGTTTGCATCCTTTCATTGGTGCTACAGCAAACAAGCTGTGGTCCATTCCTGCTAAGGGAAAATCAGCTTACATTTAAAAACCGTTCCCATCTCCAGCCTTCCGAAGACCACAATGTATGTTTGTGAGTCCACTGCTAACATGGTAGGTAACAGTATCGCAACACTCACTTTTATCATAAGGCATTATTATTAATGATACTCTTTGCTGGCAGCACATTTTGTTTATATAACAATGAGTGTGCAATTTCCCACATATTAATTACACATATTGGTTAATTTTAGGTATCACAACAGGAAAATAGGTGACTTTGCACAAATATGTCTCTTCATGCTAAACTTGTAGGTTTCGTTCATTCATATGTACTCCGGCTACCAACAGACATATTAGGGCTTATTCATATGGGAGCATCCGGGCGCCGATGAGCCTGTTTTCCTGCATGAAGAAGACGGCCGCACTGCAGGTACAGACGATTCTCCGCACCACCGGAAGAAAGAACACATGACCGGCAATGGAGTCGGTCATGTGTTTTTTCTCCGCACCTGCAGTGCGGCCGTATTATCCTGCAGGAAAATGGACGCATCGGCGCCCGGATGCGCCTGTGTGACTAAGCCCTTACCTGCACTATTAGAACATTCATCAAGAAAGCTAAAATAAAAAAAGTCCATGCGACAGAATCCATAGGGGGAGGATTCACACTTTGGCATTTTCTGACGTGTCATCTTACGACGTTTCAGATGATACTTAATTGTGATCCTTGCCTATAGTTTGCGGGTCCCTTACTTTTATATATATATATACACTACCGTTCAAAAGTTTGGGGTCACATTGAAATGTCCTTATTTTTGAAGGAAAAGCACTGTACTTTTCAATGAAGATAACTTTAAACTAGTCCTAACTTTAAACAAATGCACTCTATACATTGCTAATGTGGTAAATGACTATTCTAGCTGCAAATGCCTGTTTTTTTGTGCAAAATCTACAAAGGTGAATAGAGGCCCATTTCCAGCAACTATCACTCCAGTGTTCTAATGGTACAATGTGTTTGCTCATTGGCTCAGAAGGCTAATTGATGATTAGAAAACCCTTGTGCAATCATGTTCACACGTCTGAAAACAGTCTAACTCGTTACAGAAGCTACAAAACTGACCTTCCTGTGAGCAGATTGAGTTTCTGGAGCATCACATTTGTGGGGTCAATTAAACGCTCAAAATGGCCAGAAAAAGAGAGCTTTCATCTGAAACTCGACAGTCTATTCTTGTTCTTAGAAATGAAGGCTATTCCATGCGAGAAATTGCTAAGAAATTGAAGATTTCCTACAACGGTGTGTACTACTCCCTTCAGAGGACAGCACAAACAGGCTCTAACCAGAGTAGAAAAAGAAGTGGGAGGCTGCGTTGCACAACTAAGCAAGAAGATTAGCACATTAGAGTCTCTAGTTTGAGAAACAGACGCCTCACAGGTACCCAACTGGCATCTTCATTAAATAGTACCCGCAAAACACCAGTGTCAACATCTACAGTGAAGAGGCGGCTGCAGGATTTTGGGCTTCAGGGCAGAGTGGCAAAGAAAAAGCCATATCTGAGACTGGCCAATAAAAGAAAAAGATTAAGATGGGCAAAAGAACACAGACATTGGACAGAGGAAGACTGGAAAAAAGTGTTGTGGACGGATGAATCCAAGTTTGAGGTGTTTGGATCACAAAGAAGAACGTTTGTGAGACGCAGAACAAATGAAAAGATGCTGGAAGAATGCCTGACGCCATCTGTTAAGCATGGTGGAGGTAATGTGATGGTCTGGGGTTGCTTTGGTGCTGGTAAGGTGGGAGATTTGTACAGGGTAAAAGGGATTCTGAATAAGGAAGGCTATCACTCCATTTTGCAACGCCATGCCATACCCAGTGGACAGCGCTTGATTGGAACCAATTTCATCCTACAACAAGACAATGACCCTAAACACACCTCCAAATTGTGCAAGAACTATTTACAGCAGAAGCAGGCAGCTGGTATTCTATCGGTAATGGAGTGGCCAGCGCAGTCACCAGATCTGAACCCCATTGAGCTGTTGTGGGAGCAGCTTGACCGTATGGTACGCCAGAAGTGCCCATCCAACCAATCCAACTTGTGGGAGATGCTTCTAGAAGCGTGGGGTGCAATTTCACAAGCTTACCTCAACAAATTAACAGCTAGAATGTCAAAGGTGTGCAATGCTGTAATTGCTGCAAAAGGAGGATTCTTTGACGAAAGCAAAGTTTGTTGTAAAAACAATGTTATTTCAAATACAAATCATTATTTCTAACCTTGTCAATGTCTTGGCTCTATTTTCTATTCATTTTACAACGCATGGTGGTGAATAAGTGTGACTTTTCATGGAAAACACAAAATTGTTTGGGTGACCCCAAACTTTTGAACGGTAGTATATATATATATATATATATATATATATATATTTTTTTTTTTTATATATTATATTATATTATACTGGAATCTTAATTTTGGCCATCTGCTTATCACACATAAGCATTTATATCACATAAAATCCATTTAACTTCATGTAGGCCCGAGGCTACTACCGTATCTTCGTTTATAATTTGCAACAACTCCACAGCAAGTACAATATAAAATGACTATATTGCTACTAAACATATTATACTGTATATGAAGTTTTCTATTCGCAACAGACACCAACATTACTATGTAGCTAAATAATTAGTCATGCTTGAACAGTTGGCACGTAATCAATTAAACTAGTTAGTATTCAGTGTCAGGCTCCCCACTGTATAGGCCACAGGATTTACACTCACTGTCAATATGTAACTATCCGTATTCTACATTTTTATCGATTCATTACAGTTATATTACTCTATCCTTGTGTATAATTGACAGCGTAGATTGAAAGACCAATTTTGCAGATGACATTCTGAAAATTAAATTTAATGAGTAAACAGTCATTTCATTGGGTGTGGATAATTAATACATTGGGTTTTAGTGGAAGAATGAATATCTTCATTCTTAATGGGCATGGTTTGAAAGATAGGAGGTCTGTTGATTCTGCTTTTTATTAGAAAGAGTCGTAACTTTTATAAAAGGGGTGACCCAACTAAAATGCACAGGAGACTGATGTCTCTGCTCAGTATATCTAAAATATTTGACCTTCGAAGATCATTTCTCTTTTTGCTCTAATGTATGCAAATTGACAAGCATAGGTTCTCTATTTCTGAGGGATGCGGTATGTATCAGACAGGTACACTGAACCAGTAAAATGTTTCATAGTCCTTAATAGGCTGGTATCTAAGTAATACAGATCATTTAATAGAAGAACCTGTTAAAAAGACTGGTATTGACTGCTGGTGACTGTGCCAGTATCATTTACAAGGCTTCCCAATAAAACCAGTTTATAGATTCATCCGTGGCTTGAGATTCAATTAATCCTTGCAAGTCCAGTGAATTTGCAATTGGTTAAAAGATAGATATCAGTGTTTTTGCTAACCCCTTAACGCTACATGACCTAAATGTACATCCTGTACACTTACTTCCTGTGGATAGTGCGAGATCAGAAGAGATCCTGCGCTATCTGGCAGCAGGAGCCAGCTGTCACTGATAGCCGGTCTCCTGCTGTAACAGTGTGGGGTGCATTGGGACAGCGACCCCCCCCCCCGCTGTTAACCCTTTACATGCCATGATATATATGTCATCAGACTCTCATGATGTAATTTCCGGGGTGCCGATGTGTTGCCATGGCAACTGAATGCCAGATACAGGCGTCCGGCATTGCCAGTGCCTATGATTGCTAATACAAACGATAAGGCATTGCAGGACAGAAGTCATCCAATGCTTTATCATAGCGATCATAGATCCTATAGTGCAAGTCCCCCACAGGGTCACAAATAGTGGTAAAAAAAAGATAAAAATAATGTAAAAAATAGAAAAATGTAAAAAAAAAAACCACTCTTTTTTGCTTTTTCCCTTATTAGCATAAATTGTTTTAAAAAAAAAATTAAGATGCAATATATTTGGTATCATCGTATCCGTAATGATGCGTACAATAAATTGAACATGCTTCTTATCCTGCACAGAAGAAAAGCGTAAAAAAGCCCTAAAAAAGGAGGCAAAATGCTTATTTTTTTCATTTTGCCTCCCAAAAAAACACAATAAAAGTGATCCAAAAAGTAGAGATGAGCGAACACCAAAATGTTCGGGTGCTCGTTATTCGGAACGAACTTCCCGCGATGCTCGAGGGTTCGTTTTGAACAACGAACCCCAATGAAGTCAATGGGCGACCAGAGCATTTTTGTATTTCGCCGATGCTCGCTAAGGTTTTCATGTGTGAAAATCTGGGCAATTCAACAAAGTGATGGGAACGACACAGCAACGGATAGGGCAGGCGAGGGGCTACATGTTGGGCTGCATCTCAAGTTCACAGGTCCCACTATTAAGCCACAATACTGGCAAGAGTGGGCCCCCCCCCCCCTCCCAACAACTTTTACTTCTGACAAGCCCTCATTAGCATGGCATACCTTAGCTAAGCACCACACTACCTCCAACAAAGCACAATCACTGCCTGCATGACACTCCACTGCCACTTCTCCTGGGTTACATGCTGCCCAACCGCCCCCCCTCCCCCCCACAGCGCACACCAAAGTGTCCCTGGGCAGCCTTCAGCTGCCCTCATGCCACACCACGCTCATGTCTATTTAGAATTGCGTCTGCCATGACGAGGGACCGCAGGCACACACTGCAGAGGTTGGCACGGCTAGGCAGCGACCCTCTTTAAAAGTGGCGGAGCGATAGCCCACAATGCTGTACAGAAGCAATGAGAAATAGAATCCTGTGCCACCGCCATCAGGAGCTGCACACGTGGGCATAGCAATGGGGAACCTATGTGCCACACACTATTCATTCTGTCAAGGTGTCTGCATGCCCCAGTCAGACCGGGCTTTTTAATTCATAGACACAGGCAGGTACAACTCCCTATTGTGAAGTCCCTGTCGACCCACAGCATGGGTGGCTCCCTGGAACCCACCGGCGGTACACAGAAATATCCCATTGCATTGCCCAACACAGCTGAGGTAGTAATGTCGTGCTTAATGCAGGTGGGCTTCGGCCCACACTGCATGCCCCAGTCTGACTGGGGTTCTTTATAAGTGTACAGATGTAGTAAAAACTCCGTGTGCACCTACAGCATGGGTGGGTGCCAGGAAGCCACCGGCGGTACATAGAAATATCCCATTGCATTGCCCAACACAGCTGAGGTAGTAATGTTGTGCTTAACCCTTTCCAATCCAATTTGTATATGGTTTTCCTAGGGGGCTTACTCTTTTTCTGCCGTTATACAACGGCGCTATATGCTGGCTAAAGCCAGTACTGCATGAGCTGACACGTAGGATAGGCTCCGACAGCAGAGAGGCTGGCAATATACAGTAAGAGAACCCCGACGGACGTCTACCAACAACGGAGCTGTACAGCCTTAAACCCTAATGTCTTCACAGGTCACACAGTGGACTGGAAAGGGTTAATGCAGGTGGGTTTCGGCCCACACTGCATGCCCCAGTCAGACTGGGTTTCTTTATAAGTGGAAACAGATGCATTTATAATTCCCTGTGGACCCACAGCATGGGTGGGTGCCAGGAAGCCACCGGCGGTACATAAAAATATCCCATTGCATTGCCCAACACAGCTGAGGTAGTAATGTCGTGCTTAATGCAGGTGGGCTTCGGCCCACACTGCATGCCCCAGTCAGACTGGGGTTCTTTACAAGTGGACACATGTAGGTTAAACTCCCTGTGGACCCACTGCCTGGGTGGGTGCCAGGAAGCCACCGGCGGTACATAGAAATATCCCATTGCATTGCCCAACACAGCTGAGGTAGTAATGTCGTGCGTAATACAGGTGGGCTTCGGCCCACACTGCATGCCCCAGTCAGACTGGGGTTCTTTAGAAGTGTACAGATGTATTAAAAACTCCGTGTGCACCTACAGCATGGGTGGCTCCCTGGAACCCACCGGCGGTACATAAAAATATCCCATTGCATTGCCCAACACAGCTGAGGTAACGTCAGCTGTAATGCAGGTGGGCTAAAAATTAATTTGATTACACTGTAGGCGAGGGCCCACAAAAATTGCTGTATCAACAGTACTAATGTACATCCCAAAAATTGGCCATGGCCAGCCAAGAGGGCAGGTGAAACCCATTAATCGCTTTGGTTAATGTGGCTTAAGTGGTAACTAGGCCTGGAGGCAGCCCAGTGTAACGAAAAATTGGTTCAAGTTAAAGTTCCAATGCTTTTAAGCGCATTGAAACTTATAAAAATTGTTCAGAAAAATTATTTGACTGAGCCTTGTGGCCCTAAGAAAAATTGCCCGTTCAGCGTGATTTCGTGAGGTTTCAGGAGGAGGAGCAGGAGGAGGAGGAGGAGGAATATTAGACACAGATTGATGAAGCAGAAATGTCCCCGTTTTGGATGGTGAGAGAGAACGTAGCTTCCATCCGCGGGTGCAGCCTACGTATTGCTTACGTATCGCTGCTGTCCGCTGGTGGAGAACAGAAGTCTGGGGAAATCCAGCCTTTGTTCATCTTGATGAGTGTTAGCCTGTCGGCACTGTCGGTTGACAAGCGGCTACGCTTATCTGTGATGATTCCCCCAGCCGCACTAAACACCCTCTCCGACAAGACGCTAGCCGCAGGACAAGCAAGCACCTCCAGGGCATACAGCGCGAGTTCAGGCCACGTGTCCAGCTTCGACACCAAGTAGTTGTAGGGGGCAGAGGCGTCACCAAGGATGGTCGTGCGATCCGCTATGTACTCCCTCACCATCCTTTTACAGTGCTCCCGCCGACTCAGCCGTGACTGGGGAGCGGTGACACAGTCTTGGTGGGGAGACATAAAGCTGGCCAGGCCCTTAAAGACTGTTGCACTGCCTGGGATGTACATGCTGCTCGATCTACGCACATCCCCTGCTACCTTGCCCTCGGTACTGCGCCTTCTGCCACTAGCGCTGTTGGCTGGGAATTTTACCATCAGCTTGTCCGCAAGGGTCCTGTGGTATAGCAACACTCTCGAACCCCTTTCCTCTTCGGGAATCAGAGTGGGCAGGTTCTCCTTATACCGTGGATCGAGCAGTGTGTACATCCAGTAATCCGTCGTGGCCAGAATGCGTGCAACGCGAGGGTCACGAGAAAGGCATCCTAACATGAAGTCAGCCATGTGTGCCAGGGTACCAGTACGCAACACATGGCTGTCCTCACTAGGAAGATCACTTTCAGGATCCTCCTCCTCCTCCTCCTCCTCCTCCTCAGGCCATACACGCTGAAAGGATGACAGGCAATCAGCCGGTGTACCGTCAGCAGCGGCCCAAGCTGTCTCTTCCCCCTCCTCCTCATCCTCCTCATGCTCCTCCTCCTGTACGCGCTGAGAAATAGACAGGAGGGTGCCCTGACTATCCAGCGGCATACTGTCTTCCCCCGCCCCCGTTTCCGAGCGCAAAGCAGCTGCCTTTATGGTTTGCAGGGAATTTCTCAAGATGCATAGCAGAGGAATGGTGACGCTAATGATTGTAGCATCGCCGCTCACCACCTGGGTAGACTCCTCAAAATTACCAAGGACATGGCAGATGTCTGCCAACCAGGCCCACTCTTCTGAAAGGAATTGAGGAGGCTGACTCCCACTGCGCCGCCCATGTTGGAGTTGGTATTCGACTATAGCTCTCCGTTGTTCATAGAGCCTGGCCAACATGTGGGGCGTAGAGTTCCACCGTGTGGGCACGTCGCACAGCAGTCGGTGCACTGGCAGCTTAAAGTGATGTTGCAGGGTGCGCAGGGTGGCAGCGTCCGTGTGGGACTTGCGGAAATGTGCGCAGAGCCGGCGCGCCTTTACGAGCAGGTCTGACAAGCGTGGGTAGCTTTTCAGAAAGCGCTGAACCACCAAATTAAAGACGTGGGCCAGGCATGGCACGTGCGTGAGGCTGCCGAGCTGCAGAGCCGCCACCAGTTTACGGCCGTTGTCACACACGACCATGCCCGGTTGGAGGCTCAGCGGCGCAAGCCAGCGGTCGGTCTGCTGTGTCAGACCCTGCAGCAGTTCGTGGGCCGTGGGCCTCTTATCGCCTAAGCTGAGTAGTTTCAGCACGGCCTGCTGACGCTTGCCCACCGCTGTGCTGCCACACCGCGCGACACCGACTGCTGGCGACATGCTGCTGCTAACACATCTTGATTGCGAGACAGAGGAGGAGGAGGAGGGGAGGAGGGTGCTTTAGTGGAGGAAGCATACACCTCCGCAGATACCAGCACCGAGCTGGGGCCCGCAATTCTGGGGGTGGGTAGGACGTGAGCGGTCCCAGGCTCTGACTCTGTCCCAGCCTCCACTTAATTCACCCAATGTGCCGTCAGGGAGATGTAGTGGCCCTGCCCGCCTGTGCTTGTCCACGTGTCCGTAGTTAAGTGGACCGTGGCAGTAACCGCGTTGGTGAGGGCGCGTACAATGTTGCGGGAGACGTGGTCGTGCAGGGCTGGGACGGCACATCGGGAAAAGTAGTGGCGACTGGGAACTGAGTAGCGCGGGGCCGCCGCCTGCATGATACTTTTTAAGGACTCCGTTTCCACAACCCTATACGGCAGCATCTCAAGGCTGATGAATTTTGCGATGCGGACGGTTAACGTTTGAGCGTGCGGGTGCGTGGCGGCGTACTTGCGCTTGTGCTCGAACACTTGCGCAAGCGACGGCTGGACGGTGCGCTGAACTACACTGCTGGATGGGGCCGAGGACAGCGGAGATGAGGGTGTGGGTGCAGGCCATGAGGCGGTAGTGCCTGTGTCCTGAGAGGGGGGTTGCATCTCAGTGGCAGGTTGGGGCACAGGGGGAGAGGCAGGGGTGCAAACCGGAGGCGCTGAACGGCCTTCGTCCCACCTTGTGGGGTGCTTGGCCATCATATGCCTGCGCATGGTGGTGGTGGTGAGGCTGTTGGTGTTGGCTCCCCGGCTGAGCTTTGCGCAACAAAGGTTGCACACCACTGTTCGTCGGTCGTCAGGCGTCTCTGTGAAAAACTGCCAGACCTTAGAGCACCTTGGCCTCTGCAGGGTGGCATGGCGCGAGGGGGCGCTTTGGGAAACACTTGGTGGATTATTCGGTCTGGCCCTGCCTCTACCCCTGGCCCTGGCCACCGCACTGCCTCTTGCAACCTGCCCTGCTGATGCCCTTGACTCCCCCTCTGAAGACCTGTCCTCCTGAGTAAGCGTTGCACACCAGGTGGGGTCAGTCACCTCATCGTCCTGCTGCTCTTCCTCCGAATCCTCTGTGCGCTGCTCCCTCGGACTTACTGCCCTTACTACTACCTCACTGCAAGACAACTGTGTCTGATCGTCATCGTCCTCCTCACCCACAGAAAGTTCTTGAGACAGTTGGCGGAAGTCCCCAGCCTCATCCCCCGGCCCCCGGGAATTTTCGAATGGTTGGGCATCAGTGACTATAAACTCCTCTGGTGGGAGAGGAACCGCTGCTGCCCAATCTGAGCAGGGGCTCGAGAACAGTTCCTGGGAGTGTTCCCGCTCCTGAGCAGGTGTCATTGTAGTGGAGTGAGGAGGCTGGGAGGAAGGAGGAGCAGCAGACAGAGGATTCGGATTTGCAGCAGTGGACGGCGCAGAACTGCGGGTTGACGATAGGTTGCTCGAAGCACTTTCTGCCATCCAGGACAGGACCTGCTCACACTGCTCATTTTCTAATAACCGTCTCCCGCGTGGACCCATTAATTGGGCGATGAATGTGGGGACGCCAGAAACGTGCCTCTCTCCTAATCGCGCAGCAGTCGGCTGCGACACACCGGGATCAGGAGCTCGGCCTGTGCCCACACCCTGACTTGGCCCTCCGCGTCCTCGGCCGCGTCCACGTCCTCTAGGCCTACCCCTACCCCTCAGCATGCTGTATTACCAGTGATTTGATTTCACAGGCAGGAAATAAATTGGCGCAAGACTGCAGGCCAAATATAATTTTTGCCCTTATTGGAAAACGAAAGGCCCCACTGCCTCTAGTGAATGAATAATCTAAGTTTAATAACTGTGCTGTGTCCCTGCTTATGTGTCACAGAACGTGAGGGTAGCAGAGTTATTATAACTCTGGCAGAGCAGGTATTTTTTTCCCAATTAAGGAAAGCAAATGGCGAAGCCAGCAGTAAAGCGTAGCTGGGTGCGTCTGATTTAGCAATGTTGTTCACGCAGCTCACACGTGTCCACAGCCCTTAGGACGGACAGAGGCTGGACAAATAGATTTGTTTTCAGTTTTTTTCCACCAAAAGGCAGCACTGCGTATATTCTATGAACATGAGAAGTTTAATAACTGTGCTGTGTCCCTGCTTATGTGTCACAGAACGTGAGGGTAGCAGAGTTATTATAACTCTGGCAGAGCAGGTATTTTTTTCCCAATTAACCCCTTAACGACCAGCCCATAGTGTTTTTACGTCCTCCCGAAGTGGGCTCTATTCTCTGAGGACGTAAAAACATGCTTCCTGCAGAGAATAGTGCCCCTCGGGCTGTGGACGTGACAGCTCCATGCTGTCGGTGTCCGCAGGTAGCTGACAGCATGGAGCTGTCATCCCGGGCTGTTCGGAGCCCCCCCCGGCATTGCGATCGGCGCTATGCAATGGATAGCGCCGATCGCAAAAAAAGTAAATAAAAGTACATAAAAGTTAAAGATTCAGCTGCTCCGATGGATCGGATCCATCGGAGCAGCTGAAATTACTCACAGAGGTCTGGCACGCTGCTCCCCGCTCTCCTGCCGCTCCGGGGCCCGAAGCCGGTCTTCTGCGCATGCGCGCCAGGCGGCATTACGTCAGCCGCATGCGCAGAAGGCCCGGCGGCGCGGGAGATTTAAAATCTCCTGGCTCCCGGCTCCTGTAGGTAGCCGGGAGGCAGGAGATGTCAGCGGGGACTGCGGTGAGCGGTCCCCGGTACCGCGATCGCCGTTATCCAATGGTTAGCGGCGATCGCGAAAAAGTTAAAAAAAAGTTTTAAAAAAGTCAGTTTCACCTCCCCTCATGGATCGGATCCATGAGGGGAGGTGAAAATACTCACCCCCAGTCCTCAGCGGTGTCCCGATGTCCCGGGACCCGAATCCCCGTCTGCGCATGCGCGCCCGATGATTGACATCGGGCGCGTGCACAGACGGGCTCGAGCCCCGGGGAATTTAAAATCCCTCTGCTTCTGGCTGCCATGTGTAGCTAGGAGCAGAGAGATTATACCGGGGACATGATCACTGTCATCCAATGGATGACAGTGATCATGTAAAGTGAAAAAAAAAGTGTAAAAAAGTAAAAAAAAAAAAAAAAGTAAAAAAAAGTTTTTAAAAGTTTAAAAAGCGTACGTTTCATCTCCCCTCATGGATCATATCCGTGAGGGAGGATGAAAGTACGTACCTAAGGCCCCCAGATTTATCCGCGGACCTTACCACAGCTTCTGCACACGCGCCCGTCGCCAAAATGGCGGGCGCATGCGCAAAAGCTGTGGATTGCCAGGATAATTTAAATTCTCCCTGCTCCTGGCTACAAAACGTAGCCAAGAGCATGGAAATTTAATGGATGTCCGCGGTGAGCGGTTCCTGGTCACGTGTTCGCCATTATCCAATAATGGCGATCACGTAAAAGTAAAAAAAAAAATTTGAAGTTTCATCTCCGCTCACTGATGCGATCGGTGAGAGGAGATGAAACTTTTTACCGGAGGCCTGCGTATTTGAATCCCGACGCGATCTTCCTCCGTGGACCTTCCAGGATTCTGCACATGCGATTGCCGGCAAAAAGCCGGACACATGCGCAGGAGTCAGGGAAATTTAAAATCTCCTTGCTCCCAGCGACCAACGGTCACAGAGAGCCTGGAGCAGTGACGGGTGGCCTCGTTGAGCGGTCCCCGGTCACGTGATAAAAAGGTAGCGATCTACCTTTGGCCGGTCTCACATGACCGGATAGGAATGACGGATTCCGCATGCGTCTGATCCGTGGTAATACGCAGATCAATCGCATTGGATTACACAATTCCGCTCACATTAGCGGGTCAGAATTGCGTAATCCACTCGCAGAAAAGAGAACGCAGCAGGTTCTATTTTACTGCGGATATCGGCAACATAGAGCCCATTGTGCTCCATGGTCGCGGATATACCCGCAGTCCATACGCAACTACATTGTATACGGGCTGCGGGTACCCGCGTCATCGCTAAGCGATGGTGCGGGAAATACAAACAAAGGTGTACTGTGCATGACCGCCTGTGTGAGTAGGCAGTTATGCGCAGTACATTACGCAGCCGTACGCAGGGTCACAGCCGGGCTCACAGATGGGATCCACTGTGGGCCTCCGCAAGCGGATTCCGCCTGCACCCGCGTGAGCCCGGCGTTATTCAGACCGCTACCTGTGATACGTATTTTACAAGAAGCCCCGGGAACGCTCGCTTTCCTGCAGTTCCAGGAGCACCTTGTTGAGCGCCTTCTATGTGAGACCGCCGCACCTCATCAAGCTTACGGAGACTCACGGAACGCCACTTTTTACACCCCATACCCGCCACTGAGGTCATGAAATACCCCCAAAAAGCATGAGAGGGGGGGGGGGATACCCGGTTTTATTGCCCCATGGGCCCATTCCAACCAGCCTCCGTAATTACCCCTGTCTTTGGAAATACTACACAGTTCACATTTTTACTTTTATCTAAGATTTGCGAACGCCAAAAAGGGCGTGGAGGGAGAGGGGGGGAATTTTTAGGGAGTCAATCTTTATTCTGTACAAATAAGCAATGGGGCCTGGAATTTATTCAGTTGTGCCCTAAAATCCAACAGGTGTTCCGTCCTTTATAGGCCTTGCCATGCGTCCTGTAAGTAGATTAGGGCCACAATGGGTATGTTTCTGAACTCGGGACAAACGGGGGTATCCATTTTGGGGTGAACGTCTTCATTCCTATGTGCACTGTACAAAAAAACTGTTTTTAAATTGAAAAAATTGCCAAAAAAATTGAAAATCGTAACTTTTTCCTTCTGCTTTGCTTAGATTCATTCAAATACTGTGGGGTCAAAATACGCAGTACACCCCTAGATTAATTCGTTAAGGGGTCTAGTTTTCAAAATGGGGTCATTTGAGGGGGTTCTTTATAGTTTTGGCCGCTCAATGGCTCTATAAGTGGGCAATGGGGCCTGAAATTTATTCAGTGGTACCCTGAAATCCAACGGGTATTCCTTTCATTGTAGGCCTAGCCATGGGTCCTGTAAGTCTATTAGGGCCACAATGGGTATGTTTCTGAACACGGGACAAACAGGGGTATCCATTTTGGGGTGAAAGCCTTCATTTATATGTGTGCTGTACAAAAAAAACTGTTTTTAAATTGACACAATAGCCCAAAAAATGAAAATCCTATTTTTTTCCTTTTGCTTTGCTTGAATTTATTCAAAAACTGTGGGGTCAAAATATGCAGTACACCCCTAGAAAAAATTCGTTAAGGGGTCTAGTTTTCAAAATGGGGTCATTTGTGGGGGTTCTATATGGTTTTGGGCGCTCAAGAACTCTACAAGTGGGCAATGGGGCCTAAAAGGACTTCAAGCAAAATCTATGTTCTGAAAGCCACCGATTACTCCTTTTATTTTGGGCCCCGTTGTGCATGCGGACATAAGATTAGGGCCACAATGGGTATATTTCTGAAAACAGCACAAACAGGGGTATCCATTTTGGGGTGTAAGTCTTCCTTCATATGTGTGCTGTACAAAAAAAGCTGTTTTTAAAATGACCGAATTGCCAAAAAAACAAATATCCAAATTTTTTCCTTTTGCTTTGCTTGAATTTATTCAAAAACTGTGGGGTCAAAATGCGCAGTACACCCCTAGATAAATTCGTTAAGGAGTCTAGTTTTCAAAATGGGGTCATTTGTGGGGGTTCTCTATGGTTTTGGGCGCTCAAGAACTCTACAAGTGGGCAATGGGGCCTAAAAGGACTTCAAGCAAAATTTGTGTTCCGAAAGCCACCGGTCGCTCCTTTCATTTTGGGCTCCGTTGTGTATCCAGACATAAGATTAGGGCCACAATGGGTATGTCTCTGAACACGGGACAAACAGGGGTATCCATTTTTGGGTGCAAGTCTTCCTTCATATGTGTGCTGTACAAAAAAAGCTGTTTTTAAAATGACAGAATTGCCGAAAAAACGAAAATCACAATTTTTTCCTTTTGCTTGGTTTGAATTCATTCAAAAACTGTGGGGTCAAAATATGCAGTACACCCCTAGATAAATTCCTTAAGGGGTCTAGTTTTCAAAATGGGGTCATTTGTGGGGGTTTTCTATGGTTTTGGGCGCTCAAGAACTCTACATGTGTGCTATGGGGCCTAAAAGGACTTCAAGCAAAATTTCTGTTTTGAAAGACACTGACTACTCCTTTCATTTTGGGCCCCGTTGTGGACTCAGATATAACAATAGGGCCACAATGGGTATATTTCTGAACACGGGAGAAATAGGGGTATCCATTTTGGGGTGTAAATCCTGATTTTCATGTAAACTATAGGAAAAAAAATATGTCTTTAAAATGACAGATTTGCAAAAATATGAAATTTTACTTTTTCTCCTCTAAATTGAATTAATTCCTGAAAAAAAACTGTGGGGTCAAAATACTCATGACACCCCTCAGTGAATACATTAAGGGGTGTAGTTTTTAAAATGAGGTCATTTGGGGGGGTATCTATTATTCTGACACTCATGAGCCTTTCCAATCTCGGCTTGGTATAGGAAAACAAAGTGTTCCTCAAAATGCTAAAAAGTAATGTTAAATTTGTACGTCTCCTAAATAGTTAAAAAAAAACGAAAGTTTTTCCAATGTGCGCCCAAAATAAAGTAAACGGGTGGAAATATAAATCTTAGCAAAAATTTCTATATTATGTTTGCACATATTTAAGATATTGCAGTTGGAAATCTGAAAAAATGACGATTTTTTCAAAATTTTCCCAATTTTGGCGCTTTTAATAAATAAACACAATTTCTATCGGTCTATTTTTTCCGCTTAAATGAAGCACAACATGTGGCGAAAAAACAATGTCAGAATCGCTTGGATATGCAAAACCTTTCTGGTGTTTTTCCATGTTAAAGTGACACGTGTCAGATTTGCAAAATTTGGCCTGGTCATTAAGGCGCAAACAGGCTTGGTCACTAAGGGGTTAAGGAAAGCAAATGGCGAAGCCAGCAGTAAAGCGTAGCTGGGTGCGTCTGATTTAGCAATGTTGTTCACGCAGCTCACACGTGTCCACAGCCCTTAGGATGGACAGAGGCTGGACAAATAGATTTGTTTTCAGTTTTTTTCCACCAAAAGGCAGCACTGCGTATATTCAATGAACATGAGAAGTTTAATAACTGTGCTGTGTCCCTGCTTATGTGTCACAGAACGTGAGGGTAGCAGAGTTATTATAACTCTGGCAGAGCAGGTATTTTTTTCCCAATTAAGGAAAGCAAATGGCAAAGCCAGCAGTAAAGCGTAGCTGGGTGCGTCTGATTTAGCAATGTTGTTCACGCAGCTCACACGTGTCCACAGCCCTTAGGACGGACAGAGGCTGGACAAATAGATTTGTTTTCAGTTTTTTTCCACCAAAAGGCAGCACTGCGTATATTCAATGAACATGAGAAGTTTAATAACTGTGCTGTGTCCCTGCTTATGTGTCACAGAACGTGAGGGTAGCAGAGTTATTATAACTCTGGCAGAGCAGGTATTTTTTTCCCAATTAAGGAAAGCAAATGGCGAAGCCAGCAGTAAAGCGTAGCTGGGTGCGTCTGATTTAGCAATGTTGTTCACGCAGCTCACACGTGTCCACCGCCCTTAGGACGGACAGAGGCTGGACAAATAGATTTGTTTTCCGTTTTTTTCCACCAAAAGGCAGCACTGCGTATATTCAATGAACATGAGAAGTTTAATAACTGTGCTGTGTCCCTGCTTATGTGTCACAGAACGTGAGGGTAGCAGAGTTATTATAACTCTGGCAGAGCAGGTATTTTTTTCCCAATTAAGGAAAGCAAATGGCAAAGCCAGCAGTAAAGCGTAGCTGGGTGCGTCTGATTTAGCAATGTTGTTCACGCAGCTCACACGTGTCCACAGCCCTTAGGACGGACAGAGGCTGGACAAATAGATTTGTTTTCCGTTTTTTTGCACCAAAAGGCAGCACTGCGTATATTCTATGAACATGAGAAGTTTAATAACTGTGCTGTTTTCCTGCTAATGTGTCACAGAACGTGAGGGTAGCAGAGTTATTAACTGTGGCAGAGCAGGTATTTTTTTTCCCAATTAAGGAAAGCAAATGGCGAAGCCAGGAGTAAAACGTAGCTGGGTGCGTATGATTTTTACAGGTTGCAGACGCAGCCGACACGTGTCCACCGGCGTTAGGACGGACAGAGGCAGGACAAATAGAATTATTTTCACTTGTTTTACAAGCAAAAGGCCGCACTGCGTATATTCTATGAATAATAACTGTGTTGTGGCCCTGCCTATACAATTCTTTCCCTGCAGTATCAATGGAGGGTGGAATGCTCTGCAGAGGCGATTTTGAGAAGCCAAAAAAAAATGCAGCACAGCTAACAGCAGCCTGGACAGTACTGCACACAGATAAATATGGCCCTAGAAAGGACCGTTGAGGTTCTTGAAGGCTACACTCACTCCTAACACTCTCCCTGCCTATGCAGCACTTCTGTCCCTAATGCCAGGTGCAACGCTCTGCAGAGCCGATTTTGAGAAAAAAAAAATGGCACTGCTAACAGCAGCCAACACACAGCTATCAGTGGCCCTAATAAGGACCTTTGGGGGGTCTTGAAGCCTACACTAACTACCAATTCTTTCCCTACAGCAGCTCCGGTACAAACAGCACTGTCCCTCATCTAACTCACACGGCATCTGAGGCGAACCGCGGGAGGGGCCGACTTTTATGTTCGGGTGACACCTGATCTTCCCAGCCACTCACAGCAGGGGGGTGGTATAGGGCTTGAACGTCACAGGGGGAAGTTGTAATGCCTTCCCTGTCTTTCAATTGGCCAGAAAAGCGCGCAAACGTCTCAGGGAAGTAAGTGAAAGTAACCAGAACACCGCATGGTGTTCGTTACGAATAACGAACATCCCGAACACCCTAATATTCGCACGAATATCAAGCTCGGAAGAACACGTTCGCTCATCTCTACCAAAAAGTCGTTTGTACCCCCAAAGTGGTACCAATAAAAACTACAGCTCGTCTCGCAAAAAATTAGCCTGCACAGAGCTCCGTCCATGGAAAAATAAAAAAGTTATAAGACTTTGAATTCAGCGATTTAACAAAAAACGTTTTCCAAAATAAAGGGTTTTTATTGCCTTGTGTGGCGCAGTATGTAAGCTCTCGCTCACAACCTGATGGTTGCAAGTTCAAACCCCGAATGGTTCAGGTAGCCGGCTCAAGGTCGACTCAGCCTTCCATCCTTCCGAGGTCAGTAAAATGAGCACCCAGCTTGGTGGGGGGCAATAAATAAAAATTACCTGAAAGCGCAGAATAAGTTGGCGCTATACAAATACCAAGATTTATTTATTTATTTTATTGCGGAAAAGTGGAGAAACCTTAAAAAATATAAGAATTTTAGTATTGTTGAAATCTGCAGAACCTGCAGAAAAAATGTATTGTGTCATTTATGCTGCATGATTAACGCTGTAAAAAAAAAATCTATGGCAGTATTGATGCGTTTTCTCTCCCTGCTATCATGAAAAAAATTATAAAAGTTTTACAATATAGACTATGTACCCAAAAACAGCACCAATAAAAAACTACAGTTTGCCATACAAAAACAAGCCCTTATACGGCCACATCAACGGAAAAATTTTAAGTTATGGCTTTTGAAAAATCTACCAAAACTTGTTACAACCTTATGCCCAATATAGGCCAAGTCCTTAAGGGGTTAATAGATTGTATTCTGAATAGGCATGAGTAATAAGTGGTGTAAACAAGCATCTTTTCTGGTTCCTATTCTTTCTAAGATGTTTCTAAGTGAAAAATTATCCTGTAGATATGATACCTTTTAATGGCTAACAAAAATACATGATGTTATAGCGAGCTTTCAAACCTCTCAGGGTTCTTCCTCAGGCATAAGAGAAGGTTTAACAGATAAGGTCTATCTGTTAGCTAACGATACAAAAGTGTACAATAGGGTTGATACAATAGAAACTGCAGTTTAATGTTTCCAAATGTAAAATAATGTAGTTAGGGAGAAGAAATCCTTATACTCAGTATCAGCTGTTCTGCATTATCAAGGACTTCAGAAAAGAAAGAGCTCTGATTTCTGCAACTTCCAAATGAGTTCACAGTGTAGTCAGGCAGCAAAGAAAGAAAGTAGGATTATCGGCTGTATAGCTTGAGGTATAACCAGTAGAAAGAGAGAGATTATGATTATAGTGTATAGAGCTCTGGTGAGACCACATCTGGAATACTGTGTTCAGTACTGGTGACTTCATCTACAGAAAGATGTTGATAAACTAGCCTACAAAACTGGGGGGAGGTCTCAAGAATAAAACTTATCAGGGAAGACTTAAAGAATTTAATTTGTATAGTCTGGAGGAAGGAAAGGGGAGGAGCATGATCTAAACTTTTAAATATGTTAAAGATATACCGTATATACTCGAGTATTAGCCGACCCGAGTATAAGCCAAGTCAATAAGTTTTACCACAAAAAACTGGTAAAACGTATTGACTCGAGTATAAGCCTAGCTATACTCCAGTATATACTAGGTAAAGAAAAAATGCAATACTCACCTCCCAGCCACTGTCTGTGTCCCCAGCGCGATGGTCTTCCCGGCGGTGCGACAAGCTGCTTGTGAATCCTCCTCGCTGTCATCTCCCTGCTCGGCTTTCAATTCCCCCGTCGTCAGTGCTGTGTAAGTAAGCGCTGTGATTGGATCAAGCGCCAGCCAATCACAGCCAGCACTTGATAAACCAATCACAGCCATTCACTGAATGGCTGTGAATGATCGATCCAATCACAGCGCTTACTTACACAGCACTGACGATGGGGGAATTGAAAGCTGAGCAAGGAGATGACAGCGAGGATCCAATCACAGCGCTTACCTACACTGCACTGACGGTGGGGGAATTCAAAGCCGAGCAGGGAGATGACAGCGGGGAGAATTCTCAAGCAGCTGGCCGCACAGCCGGAGAGACCATCGCGCCAGGGACACAGACGCAGGCTGGGAGGTGAGTATTGCGTTTTTGTTTTTTTTACCTTACTCGAGTATAAGCATAAAAAAAGTGCTGAAAAACTAGGCTTATTCTCGAGTATTTATGGTAAATAGAGTTCATGAGAGAAGTGTTTTTATTAGGGGACTAAACACTGAATAAAGGGGGCGTAATCTAAGATTAGTCGGGGGAAAAAATAGAAGCAAACTTCCAGCAGGCGTGGTTAAAAAAATCAACAATAAATGAATACAAGCTACCTGGAATAATCATAGATCTACCATAAGAGAGAAAGAAAAAGGAAATAATATAAGGGTAGACTAGATGGATATGGGGGTAATTTCCGTTGTTCATTTTCTGTGTTTTGTATGTTTCATGTTTAGTTCAGAATTTTTAGCATAAAGTCACAATAATGTATAATTAGTGAACATTACTTTGAGATATGAAATATTTTTCTTGAATTGATCATATTTCAACAAGCAATGGATCACTGGAAATCAATGCTCTATTTATTCTGTTTGGTTCTATTCAGTGATTTTGGTTTAAACCTAATTGAACAGCAGCATAAATTTGCTTTCGAAAAGTTGTACCTATGCGTGACCTATTGATGATCATTGACCACAATGGTTTCTCTTAAATCAATGGCCATTCTACCGTAGATGTAAGCAACCTGAAGAAACATATGCTCAAGATACAAGAGAGTTTAATTGAGAGGGACTGAGGTGCAATACCAGACTCAGAGTATGGATCTGACTGGCATTGTTTCTAGAGGGGGAAAAAACAGACATTTTTTTAAATTTCGTAAATGCAAGTAAAATGTGTCACTAATGTAATGATAGTCATGTGGGAGTGAATCCACTGTGGCTATTATTATCATCATTATTAGGATAACATGTCTTTAATACATACTTTTCAGAGCTGACTGATAAGCTTTTTTTCTTTGTGTGCACATTCAAAAATCACCTATTTCTTTATAAAAAGACTCAAAAGTACAGAAAAATGAATATCTGTCTCTAAGCACCATTTTGTTTTTTTTATCTAAAAGGGCACACAATTCTGTATTGATTCATTTCTCAGTATATTTTAATGAAAACAAAGATCTGGTACTGTGTTAGCCAGTAGAGCAAAATGTGATTGTTCCCAGCAAAAAAAAACACGTAATCTTATAGATATGATACCTTTTAATGGCTAGCAAAAATACATGATGTAATAATAGCGAGCTTCCGAACCAACGCAGGGTTCTTCTTCAGGCCTTAGTCAGACGGGCGTTTTTTGCCGCGATTTGCGCATGCGTCCGGCGATTTTATAAAACCATTGCTTTGCAATGGTATCGGACACATGAGCGCTTTTTATGCGCTCGTCCGATAAATTATAGAACAGAAATCGCAGATCGCACCTATCTGCGATCTGCGATTCCTGTTCTCTTCTCTATATGCGCTCAATGGGGCCGGCGGCAGCAGTGCCGACCCCATTGAGAACATATAGAAGACAAATCATTCTTCTCTGCCACAGCTGTAACAGCTGTGGCAGAGAAGAACGATGTTTGCCCATTGAATTCAATGGAGCCGGCAATACAGCCGCCTCCATTGAAAGCAATGGGCTGCCGGCGAGCGCAGGATGAATTGTCAGCACTGAGCCAATCAGGGGGCAGGTCTGACTCACACCCCCTTCACACCCACTGCAGGCCGGCCGCGCTGAACTCCGGCTGCCGGGAGCAGGTAAGTATATATATATTCTTTATTTTAACACTTTTCTGGATGAATTGCAGGGAAAGGCTTATATATTTAAGCCCTTCCCGACAATTCATCCCACACTCGCCCGCAGCGCATTGCTTTCAATGGAGCGGGCTGTATTGCCGCTCCATTGAATGCAATGCGCTGGACAGCTCCGGCCCGTTTCTAATGAAACGTGGCTAGGAGCAGATTTTCGGGCGATTTTCGGGCACCGGTCACGCGATTTGCGGATGCGCATCCGTCATGCGATCCGCAAATCGCGCGAAAAAACGCCCGTCTGACTAAGGCCTCAGGCTTATGGATTGGATCTGAAAAGGCATGGATATTTATACACACTTATAACATACATACTTATGACAAGGCACAGATATGGATGTGATTGGTTCGCACTTAAAAGGAATTCTGCCACAGCAAACAAACTTTTTTTTGTCTAGGCACTGATAGTGAAGTGACAGTTTTATGGTCCTTTAATTACTGTTGGGGGGGGGGAGGTTGGCAGGCTAGAATTCTACAAGAGGAACACTATGTCATGTCCATGGAGATATGAGAGTTTTGATATTGAAGGGTGGTTTCAAGTCACAAAACCACAGAAGAATTTGGGAATATAAATTGATAACAACCTTTGACACGCTGAATACTGGCTTAAATGGTTCTCCAGGATTTAAGCGTGAATGGGAAGTGTGAGACATTTATTGCACAGATAAGACCCCCATCTACAGTAATTCATGGACCATAAACTTTCACTCCCTTATCAGTGTTTAGCTAAAAACGTCTGTGCACCTCTTGTAGCATTTTATAGCCTGCCGACCCCCCCCCCCAACAGTAATTTAGGGACCATAAAACTTTCACTCCGCTATCAGTGCCTAGACAAAAAAGTTTGTTTGCTGTTGCAAAATTCCTTTTAAATGCGAACCAATCACATCCATATCTGTGCCTTGTCACAAGTATGTATGTAATAAGTGTGTATAATTATTTATGCCTCTTCAGATCCAATCCATAAGCCTGAAGAAGAACCCTGCGTTGGTACGAAAGCTCGCTATTATTACATCATGTATTTTTGTTAGCCATTAAAAGGTATCATATCTACAAGATTATGGGGTTTCTCTTGTTGGGAACAATCACATTTTTTAGTATATTTTATAATGTTTTAAACATCAATTTTCTGATGAAGGAGCTCCAAATCCCCAGCACATGTTGCTAATAGTGTTTTACTCTCTCATAGCTGCTGGAATCACAGCTACACTGCTCAGTACTGCTATATAATGTCCTCTATGCTACTGCTGCTTCTCTGTATATGATAAAAAGTGATAGGTGAGCAGGATCTCCTCTATTTTCTGAGGGCTATGTCTGGGAGACATTATAGCAGCTAGTCTATACCCACGACCTTTAGAGAAATTGAGGATTAGAAAAAAAGCCTGAAGATGGAAGAATCTCTAAGTATGCAGCATATGAGTAATTTAATTGTCAGAAATAGTGTTATTCCTCCTGTAAACATGTCAGCTTATTATAAAAGCCATCTATAAGGTTAGGGCCGCTTTCCATAGAGCAATCTAAAGACCCTGGCCTGCTGTCTGCATAGCTAAATCCTGACCTTTATGTAAGTATGACAGCAATTACATGAGACCCACTGGCTTATTTCAGTCTCACAGTCACAAATGGGGAAAATATAAAATTCCATTTGAATCAATTTAAGGCAATATAATAATAAATAACTGAAATGATTTATTTTAAAATCTCTGACTGAGTTTAGTCTTATATCTTGAATATTACCCAATACCGAGGAATTCTTTTCCATAACAGCATTATTATGCACAAACAGCTTAGCATTTAGAGGCTACATTGTAGAGACACAGGTATGTAGGTTTGATTTTATGCTTCACTTGGGAACATTTACTGTGTCATTGTGGTAAAATATATTTTTTTCCAGTAGCTGTTACTGCTGATCGTAATTTGCTTAGTGGTAACAGCACCACATAAAAAGACAGGTAGAGAGCAGAGTCTATTTAATTATACAGTGACAGGCTACAGCAAATATGTGCTTTGCAGAGTTAGCATGGTTTTAAATCTGCTTGTTTATTATATCTAATCATTATGATAAATTGCACTTCATTCTGCCCTAATAAAAAGTCAGTATTTCTTTGAAGAATTGGCCCGTAAGGTCAGATTTTCTAGGATGCACGATTATAAGAAGGATGCCTGTAATTGTGCCAAATCAACATAAGACACTGTCTCACTTAGTATGTTATTGGGAATATTGGGGATTAATATTGCGCAGTCCGCATGGAAATACACATAAGAAATGGATATAATAGTAATCCTAATGAGTTTAGAGCGAAATTTAATTTCGTAGTCACTAAACAGTGATGATGTCTTTACCGGGACCATTCACGGTATAAAATATGGAAACTTGATGAATACTTTTCCGATAAAATATGTTTATACAAAACCAAGAAGGGTTCAATTACAGGAGATGTATTAATTTATGATCATCAGAGTGAGTTTAAAATCGTTGTTATAGGGAAAATTTCCTTATTCGTAAATGACATTTTAATGGATTTTTACTTCTAAAGCTCTATTTATACTGGCATCATGGCTTCCATATTTACAAGATCTATGCCAAATCTCTCATTAACCATTTCATTGATCTATTTCCTTTATTTCTATTGGACAGTACAGTGCATATACATAAGAGATGGCATAGCAAATATCATCATTAGAAGAGTTTTAGACTCTTTGAGTTGAAATTCAACTCCTTTTTCTCTTCTGGAGCAAACAGAATAAATGTGGTGACTCAGTTGTTAGCACAGCTGCCTAGCAGTGGTGGAGTTCTTGGGTCAAATCTGTCCAAGGACAAAATCTGTTTGGAGTTTTTCAAAGTCCATGCAGATGTTGTCTTTGATGAGATTTGAACCTAGGATGCCAGGATTGCAAGGCAATTCTAAGAACTACTCAGCCATATTCATTGAAGAGGCATATTGTGAGCTGTTTCTACGAAAATCAGCTCGATTTTACCCACCAAGCAACCACAATGAGCTATCCTAGTCCTTATGTTTGTCTTTTAACTATGTATATTAACACTGTATTATATCTAAATTTCATAACTCTTTATGTACATTATGCACTGTGTGTATCCAGCACAACTGAGGAAGAGGCATCCATGGCTTTGACACACATAGCATTTTTAGCTGGTTTTATTTAATAAAACTGCTGGTGTGATGGTCGGGGGGGACATAAGACATATGACAGTTGGTCACCTAAAGTAGTGGTACAAGGGACAGCGATAAGTTCAGTGTTACGTTTGTGTGGGCAAATAAGCACAAGGCCCACATGAACATGCCCAAAAACGGGCATATCACAAACATGGGGACCTATAATGGATTTCAGACTGGACCTGCTGAAACACAGATTGGATAGAGAACTGCATACTGCCGACTGGACTCAGAGACAGCCATAACATAGGACAAATAACCAACACACTCACCAAACATCCCCGCATGCTAAAGCAGATGGAATTGCTGTTATATAAATACGAGGGATTAGTTCGTGAATTGGCCAAATCACTTAAGCTGTAAGACCAGCAATCAAGGGTCCTCATGTTTCGCGGTCTCTACTCTAACGAGACACATGATCCAGCAGCACAGGACACAGTTTACACAGGAAGCTGCAACACCAAGGTAACAAGACATAAGTCACACAGCAAGCTGCTTACAAAGGTAACAGAACAAGTCACACAACAAGCTGCACACAAAGGTAACAGAACACAAGCCACACAGAAGGAAACATTACTGCTCACCCTGGACACCAAACAGACACTGGAAGATGCCTGTATTTATATATGAGCTCAGACTCTGAGGATTGGCTGGCAAGAGCAAACCACACCGAGCCAGCTAAACTATCCCTTACCTGTGAAGGTGTGCTCCCGGAACCCTGTAGAACAACAGATTCCAGCAGCACAACCTGACATTCAGGACATCCTGCAAGCACATGTGTTGCCTTTCATGGCAGGGCTTCTAAGAGGCATTTTCCAGCAGCATAATGCTTGGCTGCACACTGCAAGGGTGCCAAAGAAATGCCTCCACAGCATTGCAACACTTCCGTGGCCAGCCCGTTTGCCAGATTCTGTATCACCAGCAGAGCACATATAGGACCATCTGGGATGCCAGCTTTGACAGCCTACGAGTTTGCATGATCTAGAGGATCAGTTACAGCAAATATGGAGCACAGGATCCCATTCAGAACCTGCATGCCTTCATGCCTGCCCATAACATATCTTGTTTCTAAGCTAGAGGCTGCCTAGCAGCATACTACAGCCTCTCTGCAAGTGTTCAGTGTTCAGCAATAATTTATCTTTTTATTTTGATATTGTAATTACCTACTTATATTAATGCTACAATCACACATAGAAAGTTTAATTCGATTCTGACAACTTCTCATTCCTAGGTGCTTGATCTTTTTTACCATGGGTGATGACAACAATATAAGCATATTGCTGTCGAAACAATATGCAAAAAAGAGAAAAGAGTGTATATATATATATATAGTGGTGCCTTGACATAAGAGTTTAATCCGTTCCAAGACAGAGCTCTTAAGCCAAAAAACTCATATGTCAAAGCAGTTTTCCCTTATTGAAATGAATTAAAATGCCATTAATGCGTTCCAATTAATTTCCATGCGAAAAGTAACCACAAGTAAAAAAAAAAAAAAAATCAATACTTACCTACCGCCGGCGTTCTGCTATGGTCTGCGGCACTGCTGCAGGCTGTCGCACCCTCCTCCATGTTGACAGAGCATTGCTTTTTGGATGCGGGGCTTGAATGCCCCGCCTCCGGTAAACTAATCCTTTGATTGGTTAACTCAACGCCGCTTGAGCCAATGAAAGCCAGCACTGGGTTAACCAATCAAAGTCATTCAATGCCAGCAATGCTCTGTCAGTGTGGAGGAGGGTGCGACAGCCTGCAGCAGCACCGCAGACCATCACGAGGATGGAACGCTGGCGATAAGTGAGTATAGACCCCCCCCCCCGAGCTTCAGCTTGCAGGCTTTTTGACTTGCAAGCAGGCTTGTAACCCGAGTTTTTGCTCGTAACTCAGAGCTAAAATTTGCAAATTGTTTTGACGCCAATTTACTATTAACGGCAACTTTTCCGAGATGACCTTGAAAATATTTTCTACTGCATTTTACGGTTAATTGTCGCCAAATGTATTATATACATCATAAAAAATAAGGACTGTATTATATTTTATGGATGTGTTCATTTTAATATTCTTTTTTAGGCCGCCTCCAGTGAGTGAATCTGCTCCACTTGGCACTACAGTTACTGTGGTATTGGCTGCAGCCTTAAACCAGACTATTGTGTATTCTATCATCTCAGGGAATGATCAAGGTAAAGTGTTTTATGGTTCTACATTTTTGTATTTCATTTCTCGGAATGCAATAGATGTTAATGAGAAAATTGATTGAATTCTTTATTTTTTTTTCTCAGCTAGGACTCAGAATAATGATAGATGGCTTTCAATGGTCCAATATACAGGATGGGGCAAAAGTCACCACACATATGTTCTATTTTTTTGTTTTGCCAGTTACTAGGAAGTATGCAGTGGAAGTTGAATATGGAGGAAAGCTATGCAGCGAACAATTATCTACATGCCTACGTATGGTGACTTTTGCCCCACCCTGTAGAATGTTATTCTTCTTTGACAGATACTTTAACAATGCCACAGATCTTTTGAAAACTCAATGGTACAGCATGATAAAAAAGCTTCCAATGTTGTTTTTTTTCCTGTTATCTCAAGATGATCTACATTTCTATGATTCAACATTAGGACAGAGCCTTAGTTTATTTTATGATCACATAATGTACATCAGCTCATAGTGGCTACATAGAACCTCCAAATTGGGTTCCTCTATACCTTTGCTGCCATTTATACAAAGGCTTACGGACAATATGTCATGTTCCAGTGGAACCATAAGATGAAGGTATGCTCTCCTTGATTCAAGGCTTCTAGGGTAGGACATCTCTATAATATGGTATTGTGCAGAACGTTTAACATTTTGTAGTATGGAGCCACAAGGACATACAGGATTATTGCACATGGGTCTGTCATATGCATGACACCTACGTATTTTTATTCCAGGTCAAATGTACTCACTTTATTATAAAGTGAATTCATATGAAGTACTATATACCAATTATACATTATACAATAGTGCTTGAAAGTTTGGGAACTCTTAAAGGGGTTGTCCCGCGCCGAAACGGGTTTTTTTTTTTTTCAACCCCCCCCCCGTTCGGCGCGAGACAACCCCGATGCAGGGAGGTAAAGAAAGCTCACCGGAGCGCTTACCTTAATCCCCGCGCTCCGGTGACTTCTCTACTCACCGCTGAAGATGGCCTCTTCCTCCGTGGACCGCAGCTCTTCTGTGCGGTCCACTGCCGATTCCAGCCTCCTGATTGGCTGGAATCGGCACGTGACGGGGCGGAGCTACACGGAGCTACACGGAGCCCCATAGAAGACTGCAGAAGACCCGGACTGCGCAAGCGCGGCTAATTTGGCCATCGGAGGCCAAAAATTAGTCGGCTCCATGGAGACGAGGACGCCAGCAACGGAGCAGGTAAGTAAAAAACTTTTTATAACTTCTGTATGGCTCATAATTAATGCACAATGTACATTACAAAGTGCATTATTATGGCAATACAGAAGTGTATAGACCCACTTGCTGCCTCGGGACATCTCCTTTAAGAATTTTCCATACTCCTGCTAATACAGTATTTGACCTAAATCTCCATCAGATTTTCACACAACTCCTAAAAGTAGATAAAGAGAACTAAATCAAACAAATGAGTCAATAATACTAGACCTAGTGGCAAAAGTATGTGAACCTTTAGAATTAGCATATAATTTGTAGGTGACATTAGAGTCAGGTGGTTTGAATTAGTGTGGTGACAATCCGGTATAAGTGGGTTACCTATTTTATTTAAAGAATTACAAAATTAGGGGCAACACTCAGACAAATCAAAAAGAAAGCAGTAACGTTTATTACAGATATTGGTATGAATAGGACTTACCTGGCATTAGCAGACAAAACCCAAATAATATAGGTAGACCGCTAAGCCTGTAAACATCTCAAGGTGCGATTAGAACAACCTTGTCCTTATGTATACATCTGCATAAAGAAAGAGAGCATCCGGACAGTACCAAATACCGCAGTGGGATCCAGGAATTACAGCCAATATACAGAAAAGCCAGCGCTCATAAGGAAGGTGCCAGGAAGTAAGTTTGGAACAGTTTATAGACCAATTGAGAGAAGTTGGACTTACTTCTGAGCTAGGTCTCTTTTTTCTACATTGGCTCTTCTATTTAGAGAACAGGGATGTCAACCTGGTGAAAAAAAATGTGATGTCAGTGAATCATGGGCAATGTATAGTGTATAGAGATGAGCGAGCATACTCGTTAAGGCGATTTACTCAAGAGAGCATCGCCTTTTTCGAGTACCTGCTGGCTCGTCCCTGAAGATTTCGGGGGGGGGGGGGCTGCAGGGGGGAGGGGCTGCGGGGGGCGGCAGAGGGGGGTGGGGTGGAGAGTGAGAGAGATCTCTCTCTCCCACCCGATACCCTCCACGACCCCCGCTCACCCCTGCAGCCCCCCCCCCCCGAATCTTCAGGGACGAGCCAGCAGGTACTCGAAAAAGGCGATGATCTCTCAAGTAAATCGCCTTAACGAGTATGCTCGCTCATCAGTGTAGGATAAAAGGTGAATAACACACAGTTCAGAATAAAAGGGTTAGAGTAGTAGAATAGAGCCCCAATATCCTCTATAGCTCATGCAGAATGTTTATGAAACCAAACATGAAGTAAACTATGTATTTAAATAATTATTTGCGCATGGAATCATTAGCTATTCATCACTACGCTCTTTTTTTAGTATGTGATTTATAGGATATATATATTAACATTGGAGTCCTAATGAACTTCAGTTATTAAATAATATTTTCCAGTATATGTAATATAATACCCCAATATATTGTTTGTAACATAAGCAAATGGGAAGATAGAACAATGCCTGTACAGCACCACCTATTGGTAGGCAGCATCCCTGCAACTCAATGTCTGACCTTTTAACAAGCCTTGTAACATAAGCAAATAATATTTCAGGAAGAGTTGTCATTGTTTGATGGAAACAATCCCATGAGGTGAGTCGGAAAAGGAAAGGAGGGAGAGAAAAGACAGAGAATAAGAGAGAAAAAGGAAATATACAACTGGGAAAAGTTATTCATATACAAAATAAAGAGAGTGGGTTTACACATACACGCCAGAAATGATTAATGTTACCATCTTCTTTCTGGAAGTGTTGTGACATTTAATTGAATAGAAATCCCAGTCAACCAAGGTTCATTCAACACTGAAAGGTTTCTTACTTGTATTGTTTTGCATGGAGAAAAAGCTTGAAATGACTCTTCTTGTGCAGAGCTGTGTCACCTGGCAATTAGCCTTGTAATCTTCAAAGTCATTTTAGCATCTAGTGCAGCAGGATTTCTGACACTTAACTATATTGGGCTTTTCTAATTGCCTACTAGATAACATGAGCATTGCACTGGACAACTGATTTTTCCCTCTAAAGCTCTAGATGGAATATATTATTCTAAATGGTGAAAAAGAAAAAAAAAGTAACAGGACAATTTGGGGCAGTTTAGCACATAACTAAATGTAGTATTTAAAATAAGGCAACAAACTGTATTTCATTGTTTATCAGTCTTTTGTCTACATTTTTATCCATTTAATATGATGGAACATTACAACAAGCATTTCATGCTACATTATGTATCTAGGTCATGACCATGATGGTGTTCCTTATCTTATTCTCTTCTTCTATTTGCTTCTCTTCCAGCTTGGAATCTCAGACCATGAAATGTCACGTATTTCAGTGGTCTGATAGTCAAATGTGTTTTTCCAGTAAAAAGATTCCAAGTTATGGACATTGTTGACTCGAGCTCTTGGGGTCTGCCGAGACTTTCATCGATCAATGAATGAGCTTCACAGCTCATGGACCCTCAATGTAGTAAAAAAAAATGAATAGCCATTTTATTGTCACATATCAAAGTGAATCTGACATTTTTTAGAAGAAGGCACATTTTGTTGACCAAAGAAATATTCTTAATTGCATAGACTGAATTCACATGAAGCAAATAAAAAAATGACACTTTAAACATAAAAGGAAAGTTCATCCCAGAATTACAGGAAATTATTTAAAAGCAGGTTTTCATTGTACCCATTGTTGTGACTATTAGCTATCCAAAAGTCCTAAAATATCTCAGTTTCCACACTGCTCAAGCCTATAAACTAGGCTAGCTTTTCCTGTGGTTTGCAGCTTATAGCTTTGCTGTGTAGACTGAGACAGAACAGCAGAGTCACCTCATTATCATTAAAGTGCAATAGTTTCTATCAAAGATGACAGATCTAGTGTACTGCTGTAGGTCTACTGCAGGCTGTATCATACAAGTATACACAAAGATAAATACACCATATGCTACCATAAAGCATCAATACCCTGCCACATTAAATATTCAGACAATGGAGGAAGGGTTTATGTACCTCAAATATAGTCAACTTCAGAGATAGTTTTAAAAATAAAAATATCTACAATAAAAATATATACTCTACATATTTAGGGTGCATTCACACAAGCGTGTGCTGGTGCGTACATAGGTGCGCAAAAAAAGGCGCACCCACGTGCGTGCACAAACACACATGAATGCAGGTCCATGCAGCATTGCTTTCAATGGGGCCACGGCTGCAACCCCTGCAGTGATTTTCAGGGAAGGGCTTTAAATATAAGCCCTTCCCTGAAGATCATTCCTATCTGGTGTAAAAAATAAAAAACATATATATATACTCAACTCTCCGCCGCTAGCGGGGCTCATGTGCGTCAAGCCGCTTGGTTCCTGTCACTGTAATGAAGTTCTTTCAGCAGGCAGGGATTTCAAATCCCTGCCTGCTGAAAGTGCTGCGTCTGTTTGGCTGAGTGCTCAGCCAATCACAGGCAGCATTCAGCCATTCAATGAATAACAACTGAGCGCTGCCTGTGATTGGGCACAGTGCTCAGTCAATCACAGGAAGCACTCGTCCATTCAATGAATTATGCTGCCTGTGATTGGCTGAGCACTGTGACCAATCACAGGCAGCGCTCAGGTGTTATTCAATGACCCAAGCGGCTAGATGTGCCTGAGCCCCGCCAGCTGGCGAAGAGGTGAGTATATAGATTTTTTACACCAGATAGTAATGATTTTCAGGAAAGGGCTTATGTTTAAAGCCCTTCCCCGAAAATCACTGCAGAAGTGCCAGCATCCTATTCCTTTCAATAGGGCCACCGGTAGTGGTGGCCCCATTGAAATCAATAGGAGAGCTTCGTGATCCTCTGTCACAGCTGTGACAGATGTGGCAGGGGATTCTTTACTCTGTGCTGTCACAGTGTTCAGTGACAAGGGGACTTCCCACGGGGTAATATTTATATGCACCATGGACCTATGCGTGCATGCATGTCGTATGTTTTGCAGGTATGTGCGTTTGCACGCCTGTAAAACACGGACATGTGAACACGCCATAGGGAACCAATGGTTCTAATATACACGTGATTATATGTGCAAGTATGTACGCCCATAAACACGCTCGTCTGAATGTAGCCTTAAATAGAATTAATGCAAATTTTAATTAAATTAATATAATATTCTTTTTAAGCAGAATTTTGCCACTTTCTAAACTGTTCTCAAAATGTGTTTGCTAAAAGGTACACTGTAAAAAGTAGTTGTAATAATTTTTATTCTAAATTGCAATGAAAGCATGCTTGTATACCATATACTTTACTCCATCTACAATGCCTATATTTACAGCAGTCATTAGATAGATATTTCTGCACCTGATGGCTGTTAAAAAAGAAAAAAATGATGGAACGTTTAAGAAAACTTTTTATATTGAAATCTAAGTAAAACATAATGTTATAGTCATATTATTATTGAACTTTTGTGATGGAAATAAAGAACACATGACATATGGCAATACAAGAGCTTACAAATGTACCTTTTAATTGAAAACTAGTGCAAAAGAAAATTTTGAACATTGAACAACTAATCAGATTTCAACTGTATTTTTTTTTGTCTGGATTGAAAGTAATTGGGTATTGTGACACCCTTTCTATTGTATCTGGGTACTTCTATGTAGCCAATTGTTAAAAGGTTACAAAAGTAAGACAACTGAAAAAAGTAAGAAAGTGGAAAGATTAAGACAAGCTGTAATTTTTAGTTAAAAGGTAAAGTAAATGTGTGAAAAACGGGACATTTGATTATTTGAAACATCCTTTCTTTTCTCCTCTAGATGTTAGGTCTCTTACATTTTGTTTTGCTGCTGTTTGAAATTTGGGTAGCTTGTGTAACCCTTTCGTGAATTGTTTTAAAACTACATAAAACATAGGAAAGAAACAATTAGAGATGAGCGAACGTACTTGTCCGAGCTTGATACTCGTTCGAGTATTAGCGTGTTCGAGATGCTCGTTACTCGAGGCGAGCACCACGCAATGTTCGAGTTACTTTCACTTTCATCTCTGAGACGTTAGCGCGCTTTTCTGGCCAATAGAAAGACAGGGAAGGCATTACAACTTCCCCCTGTGACGTTCAAGCCCTATACCACCCCCCTGCAGTGAGTGGCTGGGGAGATCAGGTGTCACCCGAGTATTTAAATCTGCCCCGCCCACGGCTCGCCACAGATGAATTCTGACAGAGATCAGGGAAAGTGCTGCTGGTGCCGGAGCTGCTATAGGGAGAGCGTTAGGAGTGATTTTAGGCTTCAAGAACCCCAACGGTCCTTCTTAGGGCCACATCTGACCGTGTGCAGTACTGTTGAGGCTGCTTTTTGCAGTGTTGCACCTTTTTTTTTTTTTTGTATATCGGCCATGCAGAGCATTGCGTCCTCAGTCTGCAGTAATTTTACATAGTATAGGGCCAGTAGTGCTGAGGCAGGGACAGTGAAAAACGTGAAAGACATATACTGTCTATATAGGCAGTGGGCTTTTCCAAAAAAATTTGGGACAAAAAAATATATTTGGGCTGCCTGTGACCGTCCTGACTGTACTGCGTCTCTGCTGGGGGTAGTAGTCCTAATTAATACGCAGCCAGCTAAGTGTTACAGCAGGCTTGCGCAAAATTCTTTCCTGGCTGTGCGTTGCCCGTTACATCATTGCTGTCATCCAGTCCAGAGGAAAACAGTCTGCAGTAATTTTACATAGTATAGGGCCAGTAGTGCTGAGGCAGGGACAGTGAAAAACGTGAAAGACATATACTGTCTATATAGGCAGTGGGCTTTTCCAAAAAAATTTGGGACAAAAAAATATATTTGGGCTGCCTGTGACCGTCCTGACTGTACTGCGTCTCTGCTGGGGGTAGTAGTCCTAATTAATACGCAGCCAGCTAAGTGTTACAGCAGGCTTGCGCAAAATTCTTTCCTGGCTCTGCTGTGCGTTCCGTAAGCGAAGTCAGCCTCCAACCACAGGCCAATAAGCGGCACATTTAATTACAGCGTTCTGTTTCTGCACTACTGGTAATACACCATGCTGAGGGGTAGGGGTAGGCCTAGAGGACGTGGACGCGGGCGAGGACGCGGAGGCCCAAGTCAGGGTGTGGGCACAGGCCGAGCTCCTGATCCAGGTGTATCGCAGCCGACTGCTGCGGGATTAGGAGAAAGGCACGTTTCTGGCGTCCCCACATTCATCTCACAATTAATGGGTCCACGCGGTAGACCTTTATTAGAAAATGAGCAGCGTGAGCAGGTCCTGTCGTGGATGGCAGAAAGTGCATCCAGCAATCTATCGACCACCCAGAGTTCTGCGCCGTCCACTGCTGCAACTCTGAATCCTCTGGCTGCTGCTCCTCCTTCCTCCCAGCCTCCTCACTCCATTACAGTGACACATTCTGAGGAGCAGGCAGACTCCCAGGAACTGTTCCCGGGCCCCTGCCCAGAATGGGCAGCAATGGTTCCTCTCCCACCGGAGGAGTTTGTAGTGACCAATGCCCAACCTTTGGAAAGTTCCCGGGGTCCGGGGGATGAGGCTGGGGACTTCCGGCAACTGTCTCAAGAGCTTTCAGTGGGTGAGGAGGACGATGACGATGAGACACAGTTGTCTATCACTCAGGTAGTAGTAATTGGAGTAAGTCCGAGGGAGGAGCGCACAGAGGATTTGGAGGAAGAGCAGCAGGACGATGAGGTGACTGACCCCACCTGGTTTGCTAAGCCTACTGAGGACAGGTCTTCAGAGGGGGAGGCAAGTGCAGCAGCAGGGCAGGTTGGAAGAGGCAGTGCGGTGGCCAGGGGTAGAGGCAGGGCCAGACCGAATAATCCACCAACTGTTTCCCAAAGCGCCCCCTCGCGCCATGCTACCCTGCAGAGGCCGAGGTGCTCAAAGGTCTGGCAGTTTTTCACTGAGAGTGCAGACGACCGACGAACAGTGGTGTGCAACCTTTGTCGCGCCAAGATCAGTCGGGGAGCCACCACCACCAGCCTCACCACCACCAGCATGCGCAGACATATGATGGCCAAGCACCCCACAAGGTGGGATGAAGGCCGTTCACCGCCTCCGGTTTGCACCACTGCCTCTCCCCCTGTGCCCCAACCTGCCACTGAGATCCAACCCCCCTCTCAGGACACAGGCACTACCGTCTCCTGGCCTGCACCCACATCCTCACCTCCGCTGTCCTCGGCCCCATCCACCAATGTCTCTCAACGCAGCGTCCAGCCGTCACTAGCGCAAGTGTTTGAGCGCAAGCGCAAGTACGCCGCCACGCATCCGCACGCTCAAGCGTTAAACGTGCACATAGCCAAATTGATCAGCCTGAATATGCTGCCGTATAGGCTTGTGGAAACGGAGGCTTTCAAAGGTATGATGGCGGTGGCGGCTCCGCGCTACTCGGTTCCCAGTCGCCACTACTTTTCCCAATGTGCCGTCCCAGCCCTGCACGACCACGTCTCCCGCAACATTGTACGCGCCCTCACCAACGCGGTTACTGCCAAGGTCCACTTAACAACGGGCCCCAGCTCGGTGGTGGTATCTGCGGCGGTGTATGCTTCCTCCACTAAACCACCCTCCTCCTCCTCCTACGCAACCTCTGTCTCGCAATCAAGATGTGTCAGCAGCAGCACGTCGCCAGCAGTCGGTGTCGTGCGGCGTGGCAGCACAGCGGTGGGCAAGCATCAGCAGGCCGTGCTGAAACTACTCAGCTTAGGAGAGAGGAGGCACACGGCCCACGAACTGCTGCAGGGTCTGACAGAGCAGACCGACCGCTGGCTTGCGCCGCTGAGCCTCCAACCGGGCATGGTCGTGTGTGACAACAGCCGTAACCTGGTGGCGGCTCTGCAGCTCGGCAGCCTCACGCACGTGCCATGCCTGGCCCACGTCTTTAATTTGGTGGTTTAGCACTTTCTGAAAAGCTACCCACGCTTGTCAGACCTGCTCGGAAAGGTGCGCCGGCTCTGCACACATTTCCGCAAGTCCCATACGGACGCTGCCACCCTGCGCACCCTGCAACATCGGTTTAATCTGCCAGTGCACCGACTGCTGTGCGACGTGCCCACACGGTGGAACTCTACGCTCCACATGTTGGCCAGGCTCTATGAGCAGCGTAGAGCTATAGTGGAATACCAACTCCAACATGGGCGGCGCAGTGGGAGTCAGCCTCCTCAATTCTTGACAGAAGAGTGGGCCTGGTTGGCAGACATCTGCCAGGTCCTTGGAAACTTTGAGGAGTCTACCCAGATGGTGAGCGGCGATGCTGCAATCATTAGCATCACCATTCCTCTGCTATGCCTCTTGAAAAGTTCCCTGCAAAGCATAAAGGCAGACGCTTTGCGCTCGGAAACAGAGGCGGGGGAAGACAGTATGTCGCTGGATAGTCAGAGCACCCTCCTGTCTATATCTCAGCGCGTTGAGGAGGAGGAGGAGGAGGTGGAGGAGGAGTGGGAAGAGACAGCTTGGCCCACTGCTGAAGGTACCCATGCTGCTTGCCTGTCATCCTTTCAGCGTGTATGGCCTGAGGAGGAGGATCCTGAAAGTGATCTTCCTAGTGAGGACAGCCATGTGTTGCGTACAGGTACACTGGCACACATGGCTGACTTCATGTTAGGATGCCTTTCTCGTGACCCTCGCGTTACACGCATTCTGGCCACTACGGATTACTGGGTGTACACACTGCTCGACCCACGGTATAAGGAGAACCTTTCCACTCTCATACCCGAAGAGGAAAGGGGTTCGAGAGTGATGCTATACCACAGGACCCTGGCGGACAAGCTGATGGTAAAATTCCCATCCGACAGCGCTAGTGGCAGAAGGCGCAGTTCCGAGGGCCAGGTAGCAGGGGAGGCGCGGAGATCAGGCAGCATGTACAGCACAGGCAGGGGAACACTCTCTAAGGCCTTTGACAGCTTTCTGGCTCCCCAACAAGACTGTGTCACCGCTCCCCAGTCAAGGCTGAGTCGGCGGAAGCACTGTAAAAGGATGGTGAGGGAGTACGTAGCCGATCGCACGACCGTCCTCCGTGACGCCTCTGCCCCCTACAACTACTGGGTGTCGAAGCTGGACACGTGGCCTGAACTTGCGCTCTATGCCCTGGAGGTGCTTGCTTGTCCTGCGGCTAGCGTCTTGTCAGAGAGGGTGTTTAGTGCGGCTGGGGGAATCATCACGGATAAGCGTACCCGCCTGTCAACCGACAGTGCCGACAGGCTTACTCATAAAGATGAACAAAGCCTGGATTTCCCCAGACTTTTCTTCTCCACCAGCGGACAGCAGCGATACCTAAACAATACGTAGGCTGCACCCGCGGATGGAAGCATTGTTCTCTATCACCATCAAAAACGGGGACCTTTTAGCTTCATAAATCTGTGTATTATATTCATCCTCCTCCTCCTGCTTCTCCTCCTGAAACCTCACTGTTAAGGCACTCTGCCCCCCGAGCGGCAGGTGGGGTGCCCTGAACTTCTCGCACCCCACTGTCCCTGCCTACTTGCCTCGGCCCTGGCTAACCCCAGGCGGACAACTGGGCGGCGGTCCCTGCTCTGGCTAGGGACCTGGCAACTACCTAGATGGAACTTACCTAAAGGGGACAGAGTGCCGACAGCAGAGGCAGGTGGAACAGACCAACAGAACTACAAAGCAGAGTAAGGCTGGAGATGGAGCTCACAGGCAAACTGGAAGGAAACTGAATAGCAACTAGTGCTGACTGAGACAGACTAGACCAGAGGCTAACAGAACAAACAAGACAAAGACTGGCAATGGATAATTAGAAGGAGCTGACCGGCAACTAGGGACTGGCTGAGGATAACTGCAGACAGACTGGCTAGATGCAAGTAGAACCAATAACTGGCAGTGAGCTCAATTCACTGCCAGTCTTTTAACCACAAGGCTCCGCCCAGGGGCAGAGAGTGAGAGGAGGCAACTCCACCCACTGCTGTATAAGAAGAGCGGAGGAGTGCGGGCGGCACCCTACGGGCGGACACGCCCACGCCGCCGCCCGCCGGCTGCCCCAAGCCGCTGGGAGAACCCCGACACAGAGCTCCAGGCCGCCGGAGCCAACGCCGTAGCGACGCGCGACGACCGCGGGACCCCGTGCCGCCCTGCATGGTAACACTCACGTAATCACGCCGAACGGGCAATTTTTCTTAGGCCGACAAGGCTCAGTCATATAATTTTTGTAAACAATTTTATACGTTTCAATGCTCATTAAAGCGTTGAAACTTGCACCTGAACCAATTTTTATTTTAACTGGGCTGCCTCCAGGCCTAGTTACAAATTAAGCCACATTAACCAAAGCGATTAATGGGTTTCACCTGCCCTCTTGGTTGGGCATGGGTAATTTTTCTGAGGTACATTAGTACTGTTGGTACACCAATTTTTTGGGGCCCTCGCCTACAGTGTAATCCAATTAATTTTTTGCCCACCTGCATTAAAGCTGACGTTACATCAGCTGTGCTGGGCACTGCAATGGGATATATTTATGTACCGCCGGTGGGTTCCAGGGAGCCACCCATGCTGTGGGTCCACAGTGAGTTGTAACTGCATGTGTGTACTTCTAAAGAACCCCAGTCTGACTGGGGCATGCAGTGTGGGCCGAAGCCCACCTGCGTTTAACATGACATTACCTCAGCTGTGATGGGCAATGCCAAAGGGACAACAGGTTTCGATAACGACTTATGGAACCGCCTGCGAGCCCTCCTTTTGCGGTTTCCAGAGGACCGGTACCCCTTCTGTCCCACCCTGTACGGCTCAGATACAGACAGACTCTTCCCACTATGCAACTGCATACGAGACCCCACTACTTCTAGCCTCTTTTGCACTTCCTTCCACCCCCCCTGCAGTACATCGGTGGCGACATCAGCAGCAGGACAGGCCGACGGGATGGGAAGGGAAGACAGACCTCGGGGACTGAGTGCGGTATCAACTGAGCAGAGAGGAAGGGGAGCAAGATGGCTATGGCAGGACGGTCCCCACTGGGTCAGCTCCCCAGTGGCCCAATCGAATTGGTGGTTGTGCAACGCCAGCCACGGCATCCCTATTACCATGTCTACCGACATTTTCTCCATCACCAGGAATGATAGATCTTCTGAGTGGCGACCCCCCACCGTGAGCTGTAACACTGGGGTCCTCCATCGTACCAAGCCCGAAGCAAGAGGGGTAGCATCAATGCTAGCAAAACGAATTGGCGTCTTCAGCGCCACAAATTCAGCCATCAGGGGCTCAACGAGACGCATGCTTATCAGGTTAGCGGCTGCTCCGGAATCAATAAACGCCTGCCCTGGGCGGGACAAGTTCCGGAATCTAACCTGGCAGGGTACCAGAAGTCTAGGACGTACCTGTAGTCCTAGGCGATCCTCCCTGCAATCGCCTAGGACTTGGAGTCTTTCTGCCAATTCAGACTGTGGACGCTGAGGCCTCAGGGGGCAGGTTATCACCCGATGTCCAGCTTTCCTGCAGTAGAGGCAGAGATGATGCAATAAACGAATCCGGCGTCGCTCCTTGGGGTCCAGCGGGTCCAGTTCCATAGGCTCGGGAACAGAGACTGGTACGGAAGAGGAGGGAACAGGACAAACGACCTCCCTGACTCTACTGGTCGGTCTATCTTGCTTCCCAGCCATGAGCCTCCTATCTGCCTTCACCGCTAGCTCCATAGCCACCTTTAAGGACCAGGGAACGGGATGGGAGATCAACAGTTCTTTAACCGCGTCCGAGAGGCCTTGCAGAAAAACGTCTTTCAGGGCGCTATCGTTCCATGCAGTATCACTCGCATGGCGTCTGAAATTGGAGCAATAATCCTCCACACAAAGCGACCCCTGATGCAGCGCCAGCAACCGCGAAACCGCCAACCCCACTCGGTCCAGTTCATCGAAGATACCCCCGAGTTCCTGAAAAAAGGAGTCCACCGACTGCAGGGAGGAGAAACCCTCGGGAATGGAAAAGGCCCAGGTCTGGGCAGAGCCCCGCAGCAGGGACATTATAAGCCCGACCCTCTGGGCCTCCGAGCCGGAAGAACGGGGGCGCATCCGAAAAAACAGGCGACACGCCTGTTGAAAAACGAAAAACTTGTTCCTCTCCCCAGAGAACACCTCGGGAAGAGGGCACTTGGGTTTGGGACTGGTTGAGACGTCCCGCCCCTGCGACAATGCCCACTGCTCCTGGGCCACCATGCGAGCTGATAAATCCCGGATCACAGGCACCAGGTCTTGCAGCTGGTTTGCGAGGGCGCTGATCGCTGCCATGGAAAAAAAAAACAGTATTTAAGGGCCAGTTACTATGTTACGGCACTCTGCCCCCCGAGCGCCAGGTGGGGTGCCCTGAACTTCCCGCTACCCACTGTCCCTGCCTACTTGCCTCGGCCCTGGCTAACCCCAGGCAGACAACTGGGCGGCGGTCCCTGCTCTGGCTAGGGACCTGGCGACTACCTAGATGGAACTTACCTAAAGGGGGACAGAGTGCCGACAGCAGAGGCAGGTGGAACAGACCAACAGAACTACAAAGCAGAGTAAGGCTGGAGATGGAGCTCACAGGCAAACTGGAAGGAAACTGAATAGCAACTAGTGCTGACTGAGACAGACTAGACCAGAGGCTAACAGAACAAACAAGACAAAGACTGGCAATGGATAATTAGAAGGAGCTGACCGGCAACTAGGGACTGGCTGAGGATAACTGCAGACAGACTGGCTAGATGCAAGTAGAACCAATAACTGGCAGTGAGCTCAATTCACTGCCAGTCTTTTAACCACAAGGCTCCGCCCAGGGGCAGAGAGTGGGAGGAGGCAACTCCACCCACTGCTGTATAAGAAGAGCGGAGGAGTGCGGGCGGCACCCTACGGGCGGACACACCCACGCCGCCGCCCACCGGCTGCCCCAAGCCGCTGGGAGAACCCCGACACAGAGCTCCAGGCCGCCGGAGCCGACGCCGTAGCGACGCGCGACGACCGCGGGACCCCGTGCCGCCCTGCATGGTAACACTCACGTAATCACGCCGAACGGGCAATTTTTCTTAGGCCGACAAGGCTCAGTCATATAATTTTTGTAAACAATTTTTATACGTTTCAATGCTCATTAAAGCGTTGAAACTTGCACCTGAACCAATTTTTATTTTAACTGGGCTGCCTCCAGGCCTAGTTACAAATTAAGCCACATTAACCAAAGCGATTAATGGGTTTCACCTGCCCTCTTGGTTGGGCATGGGCAATTTTTCTGAGGTACATTAGTACTGTTGGTACACCAATTTTTTGGGGTCCTCGCCTACAGTGTAATCCAATTAATTTTTTGCCCACCTGCATTAAAGCTGACATTACATCAGCTGTGCTGGGCACTGCAATGGGATACATTTATGTACCGCCGGTGGGTTCCAGGGAGCCACCCATGCTGTGGGTCCACAGTGAGTTGTAACTGCATGTGTCTACTTCTAAAGAACCCCAGTCTGACTGGGGCATGCAGTGTGGGCCGAAGCCCACCTGCATTTAACATGACATTACCTCAGCTGTGATGGGCAATGCAATGGGATATATTTATGTACCGCCGGTGGCTTCCTGGCACCCACCCATGCTGTCGGTCCACACGGAGTTGTAACTGCATGTGTCTACTTCTAAAGAACCCCAGTCTGACTGGGGAATGCAGTGTGGGCCGAAGCCCACCTGCATTTAACAAGACATTACCTCAGCTGTGATGGGCAATGAAATGGGATATATTTATGTACCGCCGGTGGCTTCCTGGCACCCACCCATGCTGTGGGTCCACAGGGAGTTGTAACTGCATGTGTCTACTTCTAAAGTACCCCAGTCTGACTGGGGCATGCAGTGTGGGCCGAAGCCCACCTGCATTTAACATGACATTACCTCAGCTGTGATGGGCAGTGCAATGGGATATATTTATGTACCGCCGGTGGCTTCCTGGCACCCACCCATGCTGTCGGTCCACACGGAGTTGTAACTGCATGTGTCCACTTCTAAAGAACCCCAGTCTGACTGGGGCATGCAGTGTGGGCCGAAGCCCACCTGCATTTAACATGACATTACCTCAGTTGTGATGGGCAATGCAATGGGATACATTTATGTACCGCCGGTGGGTTCCAGGGAGCCACCCATGCTGTGGGTGCACACGGAATTCCCATTGCGGAGTTGTACCTGCCTATGACTATTTATAAAAAACCACGGTCTGACTAGTGCATGCAGACACCTTGACAGAATGAATAGTGTGTGGCACATAGGTTCCCCATTGCTATGCCCGCGTGTGCAGCTCCTGATGGAGGTGGCACAGGATTGGATTTCTCATTGCTTCTGTACAGCATTGTGGGCTATCGCCCCGCCCCTTTTAAAGAGGGTCCCTGCCTAGCCGTGCCAACCCACTGCAGTGTGTGCCTGCGGTTTCTCCTCATGGCAGACGCACTTATAAATAGACATGAGGGTGGTGTGGCATGAGGGCAGCTGAAGGCTGCGCAGGGACACTTTGGTGTGTGCTGTGGACACTGGGTCGTGCGCGCGCGGGGGGGGGGGGGTTGGGCAGCATGTAACCCAGGAGAAGTGTCATGCAGGCAGTGATTGTGCTTTGTTGGAGGTAGTGTGGTGCTTAGCTAAGGTATGCATTGCTAATGAGGGCTTTTCAGAAGTAAAAATTGTTGGGAGGGGGGGGGCACTCTTGCCGCTATTGTGCCTTAATAGTGGGACCTGGGAACTTGAGATGCAGCCCAACATGTATCCCCTCGCCTGCCCTATCCGTTGCTGTGTCGTTCCCATCACTTTCTTGAATTGCCCAGATTTTCACAAATGGAAACCTTAGCGAGCATCGGCGATATACAAAAATGCTCGGGTCGCCCATTGACTTCAATGGGGTTCGTTATTCGAAACGAACCCTCGAGCATCGCAAAAATTTCGTCCCGAGTAATGAGCACCCGAGCATTTTGGTGCTCGCTCATCTCTAGAAACAATGCAACAAAAATAATATTTTCTATAACATAGGAAAGAAATATTTTCTATGGCCAATAACGTGTTTTTCTTAAACTCATTACTTATATACCATTTGCTGCTTTAAAATACTAATACTGATAGAGTTTCTGAAAACCAACTATATCAATAATGGATATCTATAGAGGTGTTATGGTTTCTTAGTCCTCATGACTATTTCACAATAAATTTGTTATCCCATCAGGACAATCCCTACCCATATGCCCTATTGGCATACCGAGGCTTTCCATGTTTGTACCCCCCCATGAACTAAACCGAATGGTCAGTATCAAACAGTAGTTCTCGCTCTAATTGTTCATGCACTAGATACACTACTATTCATCTGAATGACTCCACTGAGGTAGAAATGATCAAGTGACAGCATCTTTCTCTGGAAAAATCAGCTATTTACCAGCGGCTCCAATATTAAAGTCAGTTTCTGTGATGAGACAACCTCTTTAACAGAGAAGTAAATAGATTTAGGTCATGTCATAAAATAATAAAAGTATTGTAACAATCTAAACTTCAAGAATGCACGTTCCATATTCAAATTACTGAAAAGACTGGGATGTAAAGTTCTATCTACAAAAAAAAGTCTCTGACTCTCATAGAGTCAGAATCAGTGGATGTAGGTCCATTGGGCCACAGACTGGTTTGGCTTTTTGGCCAAATTCTGAGTTGACACACAAAGTACCTTGGTCTTTACCCTTTTACCCCACAACTTAGATATGGGTGTCACTCTGAGGTCCCTAGGCTATTACTCAGGAAGTCCCAGTACTGTGGCAACTGACACTACTTAAAGCTTAGACGCAATACTTGATGGTGGGAGCAGGAGCATAGTCAGATAGTCTAGGTCAGGGCAGGTGGCACATTTAAGCATGAGGAACAAAGCCAGGTCAGATCACAGAGAACAGGTTAAGTATGGTATTCCAGGCAAGAGGTCAGGACAGGCATTAGACAAAAGCATGGTCGATAGTACAAGTTGGTATCAGGAACAAAGACAGGAATATAGTCAAGGAAAGCCAATATCAGGAAGCCAGGGAATCAGAACAACTTGAAAATAACTTGAGAAGACTAGATGGCCCTCAATACTCAGGCACCTCTCGGAAAGGAAGAAGACGGATATAGCCAGGGGCAGAAACTGATAGGCAAAAGAAGACTTTGATTGAGCTGCACTAGCCTTTAATAAAGTGGTCGGGTGTAAGAACGTGCCCTGCGAGTTGCAGATAACGAGTGAGCAGACACTAGAAAAGGACATCTGCTGTAGGAAGAGGCAGATCTGAGCCCCAGCCACAAATTGTAACGAGTACTTGTACTTAAATTTGTAATTGTTAAACCATATAGATTGAAAACTACTACATTACAAATTATATATATATATATATATATATATATATATATATATATATATATATATTCTAGTTTAGATTATTTATCAGGTAAATAAACAATCGGTTACTGAATTTAATCCATCTAGCATTTTCTATATTTACTTTTGAAATAATCTTCTTAAACCTTTTCCCTCAATGCAGGTATATTTGCCATTGATAACATCACAGGGGTTATCTCTGTCATAAAGTCACTGGACTATGAAAATACTACAAGCTATGAACTCAGAATTCAAGCCGATTCTATGCAAGTGGCTAGATTTAATCTACGAGCAGCTTCTAAAAGTAAGTTACAGTTCATTTACTGTGAAAGTGATGTTTCTCTTCATAAATTTCAGAACATTTTTTAAGAAACCGACACTTCTGTTTCACTGAGGACAGTATGCCCTGACTTGTATGTGATTATATGCCTCTTTTTTAAACTTTTGGACAGATATATTTTTAAAGTAGAAGAAAAGACTGAATATATGTCCCTGTTGTTGCAGATATAAAGTTTCAGTCTACTTATTGTAGCCTATGAATATGTCCTCTCTTATTTATTTATCTGCATCTGCTCACCTGTCATATAAAATATAGCCAAGCAGAGAGCAATTATCTCCGAGGCCTCTATTTCCATATGCTCCTGACACGTACATATATCAACAACTTTATCAAAATTTATCAATTAGGAAAGGTGTAGTTAGAAATAGATTTGCATTTTGCAGATAATAACTATAGGGAAAATACTGTGTCGACTGTGGAAAGGAGAATGTAGGAGGCCCATCATAAACTCAAGGAAACTGTCTACTATCTTTGAAGGGATCAGCTTACAAAGCATTTATCACCTATTCACAGGATAGGCAATAAGTGTATGGTTGCTATGAGTTTGACTGCTGTGACCCATAGGGATAACGGGAATGGGGTACTCTGAGTCTCCCTAGTGCAGGAGCAGTATGTATGCATGATCACCATTTCATTTACTTCTGTAGGAATAACATAGATAACTACGTGTTGCACTCGGATCTCTGCAGGCCTTGAAAGACGCGGTAGTCATCCATATGCACCATGGCTCCATTCACAAGATGGACTTCAGTCTGCACTAGTGATCTCTAGGGGTCCCGGTGATTGGACCTCCAGTGATGATACATTTATCACCTACCCTGTGGTAATATGCTAAATCAGAGAGGCTTACCTTAGAGTTACTTTTCAGGGGATACCAAAACAAAAAACAAAAAAGTTTCTCTACGCTTGATTAAACAGGCACTGCAAGGTAACAAACGAAAATAGCAAATAGATCTTTTTTTATTTATAAAACAAACAAGACAATAAAGATTCCATAGGTGCAATGTGTTTAGACACTCTATAGAGTCTTTATCAAGCATAACAAACCACTACCATAACCACATTAATATAACATTAGTAACACTTAAATTGGTAGTCTCAGGTTGAAGTGGTTACGTCTCCTTCTGGGTTCAAAGGACTCAGTGGTAGGGACGGCACGCAAAGAACGCAGAGAAACTTTTTTGTTTTGGCATACTTGTTATTATGCCACTTTATGTGAAGTTAGCATACATTTCTCAAGTGGCTCTCCTGGATGGACAAGATGCAGATGGGCTTCAGAGGTTCACTACTTATTGAGAAGCAGACCAGGACTATAGGGTGCTAGTGGAATGTTCCCCAAGTGGAACCCCCACTGGGTAAGTCCTTTTATTCTTTTGTTCTTTCCAATTCTATCATCCTTTAACCAAGCTTTTTTTATTCTATATTGCAGAGCGCTGTCCACATTATCTTTTGTACATTACACGGGATGACTGTTGGGAACATAAGTGCCCGACAGTTGTCCCAACAACCATCGCTCCCATGAATTTCATAGGGGAGTGTTAGTAGTTCAGTGAGTGGAGCCAGAGCACACTGGAGATCTTTTCCGACTCTCTGGCTTCATTGACTTTGAGCAGGTGATCTTTCCGACATGAACAACTTCCTGTTTACACTGAGCAAGAACTTGCTCGTTAGTCACGTTGTTTCAGTCAAGTGAAATGAAGCAACTAGCAAATACTGAGCGATATGTTGCTTACCGCTCTGTTGGCTCTTGTGTTTACTCAGGACAACTATCGCTTAAAATTACTCATTTGAGTAATTTTTCAGCCAATAGATGTCCCATGTACAGGCACCCGTAGATAGTTGTTCAACAGTAGGTACAACACTATCAAACCGCCTGTAGCAGTTATGGCTGGGGAATGCTGCAGGTGTCAGATTCCTGTTGACAATTGGTATCCAGCAAAGCTGAAGGAAAGATGCAACGAGGTTGGAAACAAATTCCCGATGAAGATAGCAAGGGCAACCAGGTGGGCGTAGACTCTGCTTAGACGCTTAGTGCATGAGAACCAAATTGTATTATAGCTCAAAGTTTCATTCAGGAATGGCAAATTCAGCCAGATTATAGGGTAGTCAATATTGGATATAAAATAAAACTATAGAATCTTCCATGTATCTTTGTTAACTAGGCTGGCTGCATGACTTTACAACTGCGGCCCTGCTGACCCTTGCTGCCTGAATTTTCTTCATACACACCTATGTTCAACCAGGTTCTTCTTAGATTCAGCTTCCATTCTGTCAATTAGGCAGACTTCTTTGCTCCCTATCAATAGGTGATGTTAATGGGCAGAGGAAACCTGACCGCACCCATTGACATAGACATATAGCAGGTCTTCTTTAAACTATTCTAAACTTTTTTCACAAAAAGTTTCAGGATGTCCCCCTGGTAATGAGATTGGGAACATACTGATTAATTTATATGGATTTCAGGGGAATTTACCTATTCTAGGTAAATTTCACATTATTCACTATGCTTGATGCAACTCTTTGCTAGCCAAGGAGGATATATAATTTCTTAGTCTAGTTGTTGCACGTTCAATGTGGTAAGTATGATATATTATTAAAACAATGCTTGCTCTTAATTCAATGAATTTTAGATAGGAAGGCATGTAAAATATTAATAAATTCATTTTAATATTTGTACGCTTAGATCAAATATTTAATCATGCAATTTGAAATAATCAAAATGGTTTGTGAATGGATGCATTAAATGTCATCATTAGGGTGATTTCACACTTGTGACACTTTTTAATGCAGGTTTTTGAGCCAAAGCCAAAAGTGGATGCAGCAGGAAGGCGAAATAGAAGTCCTTCCTTTATATTTCCCTTATCTTTTGTGCCTACTTCTGGCTACAGCTCAAAAAACTGCCACACAAACCTTTTTGTGAAAACACCTTTCAGATTAACATATTCGTATACAGTACACCCGTAATACAGATCATTAAGGCCTCATGTCCACGGGCAAAAGAAGAATTAAAATCCGCAGCGGATTTTAACTCTTCTCCTGCACCCCATAGGGATGCATTGACCACCCGCGGGTAGATAAATACCCGCGGATGGTCAATAAAAGAAAATTTCGAAAAAATGGAGCATGAAAAAAAACGTGACATGCTCCATTTTCGTGCGGGTCTCCCGCGGGGACGGCTCCCGCAGGCTTCTATTGAAGCCTATGGAAGCCGTCCAGATCCACTGGAGACCTAAAATAAGAATAACTTACCCGCAGCGGACCGGGCACCTCTTCTCTTCCTCACGGCCGGATCTTCTTGCTTTGGCCCGGCAGATGTGCCCGGCGCATGCACGTGGCATGCCGCCGACGTGCCGAGTACATCCGCCGGCCGAAGAAAGAAGATCCGGCCGTGAAGAAGAGAAGAGGTGCCCGGTCCGCTGCGGGTAAGTTAATTCTTATTAATTCTTCTTTTCAGTGCTCATATCCGCGGGGCAGGAGGGACCCGCTACGGATTCTCCATGGAGAATCCGTAGCGGGCCTGATTTTTCCCGTGCACATGAGGCCTAATACAGATATGTTACAGATGAAGGGCAAATACTGATTGCATTTGTATTTCATACTGATGAAATACAAATCCAATACAGGTGCATCTATATTATGATTATGTTCTATAGAATATATTGGACATAATTTCCAACATCACCCATTAACATAGACAAAAGTAGAGCACACTGTGTATTTTAACCCTTTAAAGACACCCTTTTTAATTTTCATTTTTTCCTCCTCACTTTCAAAAAGTCATCTGTTTTATTCATCCATGGACGTAGATGTCTGAGGGCTTGTTTTTTTGAGGGACAAGTTGAAATTTTCCAATAGTTCTTATGTACCATGTAATGTCCTGAAAAATATTTCAGCGCAGCTCTCAGCTGAATGACAGCTGAGCTGAGCCAATCAGTGGCAGCACTCACTCACCCATTCATGAATTCATGAATGGGTGTGAGTGAGAGCTGCCTCTGATTGGTCAGGCTGTGACCAATCAGAGGCAGCTCATTCAGCAGGCGGGGATTTTAAATCCCCGGCTGCTGAATACTACAGAGAGCAGTTCGGGAGAACTGCCAGCTGGCCGCAGCTGAACTCCGTCTGCTGGGACCAGGTGAGTATATATTTTATTTATTTTTTTTACACATTTCTGGATGAATTGCAGGGAAGGGCTTATATATTTAAGCCCTTCCCGAAAATTCATTGTGCGATCGCCGGCAGCCCATTGCTTTCAATGGAGCCGGCTGTATTGCCGGCTCCATTGAATTCAACGGGGTAACTTCGTTCTCCTCTGCCACAGCTGTTACAGCTGTGGCAGAGGAGAATGATCGTTATGCTGACAGTGCGGGGGGGGGGGTGTCTCACTCTTGCCACTATTGTGGCTTAATAGTGAGACCTCGGAGCCCGAAATGCAGCCCTGCATGTTGCTCTTCGCCTGCCCTATCCATTTCTGTGCTTTTTACATGACTTTGGTGATTGGCTAAGATTTTCACAAATGAAAACCTTAGCGGAGCATCAGTCATATACAAAAATGCTCCAGTCGCCCATTGACTTCAATGGGGTTCGTTACTCGAAACGAACTCTCAAGCATCACTGAAAGTTCGACTCGAGTAACGAGCACTTGAGCATTTTGGTGCTCGCTCATCTCTAGTGCCTACCCACTAGCGATATATTTTCTTGCGATGCGAGAGCAAGGGAAAAAACATGATTATGAAGCCAATGATTTTTAATGGTTTCATACTCACTTGTGACTTTTACTCTAAAAGCCTCGCAGCGCAGAGAAAAAATCTGCAATCTCGCTCAGTGTTTTCAATGGGGCCGGCGGCAGCAGTGCCAGCCCCATTGAAAACATAGGGAGTACATCGCAGACTTCTGCCACAGCTATGACAGCTATTGCAGAGGATTTCTTCATCCCTGCAGGGATAAAGGAATCCTCTGCCACAGCCATTACTTTCAATGGGGTTGGCACTGCTGAAAGCAGGGGGTTGCAGGCAACCCCCGCATTGATGCTTTTTGGAGAAGGGCTTGAAATATAAGCCCTTGCCTGAAATCATCCCTAGCTGTAAAAAAAAGTTAAAAAAAACATATACTCACCTAAAAGAGCTACCCGGCTCTTCTGACCGGCCCCGGCCGTCATCTTCTGTCTTCTGGAGGCCAGGGATTGAAAAATTCTCACCCCCAGAATGCGCTGGTCTCATTGGCTGAGCGCTTCGCCCCCTGGTGATGCCATTGCAGGTCCTACAACATATATAAAACACAGAGCCTGACTGACAGAAGAACAACACAGTTAGGGCTCATGAAAAGCGGAGGACAAAAATAACAAAATGAGGATACCACTAAGCCATTATTATCTCAGACACAACTTAGTGATCCTGATAGAAGACACCAACCTACCACCACCACAGAGATCTGGCGGGCTGAAGGACCTGCGGCGACATCATTGCTGTGGGAGGAGCCATTGTGCAGTTTGGTAAAA